>NC_142801.1:41893213-42115010 GCF_049724085.1 Artemia sp. Qi Xiang Cuo
TGTGCTCCGGTGTATATGAGGTTTTATGGAAGAGGTGGTCGGATACACTTCGGAGGGGAATCAAATGATTAGAAATTCAAAGTTCTTGGTCGCTTTTTTAGAGTCAAAAGTGATCCAATGACAACTAGCCCCCCCCCCCCCCTACCAACCCTCTTTTCCCCAAATGTGTCCGATCAATCTATTTATATAGCCATTTCGTTCAAAATTGACCAAAAAATCATATAATAAAAACTTCAGGGATAAAACGCAGCCCCCTCCCAGAACCCGGTGGAAAGTGTATATGCCCCCGGTACATATAAGGTCTTTATGGAAAGGATGGTAGTATAAACTTCAGAGGGCGCTTATTTGATTGTAAATTGGAATTTCTAGTGCCCTTTTTAAGAATCAAAAGTGATCGGGGGGCTATGTACCCCCCCCCCCCCAAGGCCCTTTTTCCCCAAATGCATCGGATACAAGATTTTGAGATAGTCATTTTGCTCAAAATAGTTTAAAGATAAAATAATATATAATGTTGTAATAGATTTTTTAATAATTACAAAAGAAAATATTTGTAGCATAATTCGTTTTCAGTAAAGCGCCAATGATACAGTAGTTTTAGTCTTTTACAGTGAGAAAAGGAGGCAAAACCCAAACTCTTGTTTGTAGTGATTTTTGTTCGTTTCAAGCTTGATTTGCATATTCAATTTAAGTTACACTCGTTTTCAGATGTATTTTCTCATTTTTATTAGTACCTATTGTAGTTTTGTTTGCTATGATTGTTTGTTTAATTTCTATTCGTCGTGGGTTTCATTTATACTTCAATAGTATAATATTTTTTTTCTTTTTAAGCTTGATTTGCATATTCAACTTAAGCTTTACTCGTTTTAAGATTTTTTTATTCATTTATATTACTACCTATTGTATGTTTTTTGCCATGGTTTGTTTAATTTTTGTTCGTGTTGGGTTTCGTTTATACTTAAATAGCAAAATATTTTTGCTATTGTTATTGAGGTTTCTATTTCTTCTGATCTTAACTTTAATATGGCCTTTACTTTTCTTTAGAAACTTCTTTTTCGGATAGTTTTTTTAAATTAATTCTTTAGAAACAGGTAATAAAGTAGTAACAGGTCTATAATTACTTGGATTATCTTCATCATCGATTATTATCTCAATCATGGCCCAACCATGACCAGGATTTTATCTTATACGGGGAGACAAAGGAGAGTTTCTAATTTTATGTTGTTATAGGAATCACGGCTGAAGCAGTAGCTACAACCTAGTAAAGAGTACAGCATTATTTAAAAAAAAGTGAATTCTAAAGATACTTTTTAGTGACAGATATTGTCTTAATCCTTATGTTCACTCTTCTGAAAATATAAAATCTGAATTTAGATAAAACTGAACAGCAATTGGTAATTGTGAAAAATTTGTTTTTGTGAATTTTGAAAAAGAGCCTGAAAACCCTCAAACAGGCGTTTATAGTCCCCCACCTTGAACAACAAGGAAAGTCAGATGTTGGCATCGGTAGCATTGATGTAACACCGCTATGCCTCCTTTTTTTCTTCCTCAGGGGGTGAGCGTATGGAACAAGTGGATGTAGTGAATGGGGAGATACTCATTCTTAACTGAATGTTTATTATCCACTATCTTGAAAACCTAGGAAAGTCGCATCTTAGCATGGGTTAACACGGCCGTTTTATCTCAAGTGGATTTAGAAGAGCTCTATAGAAACGTAATCCTGAAGCAGCCGATAATCAAAGAGGATCTGTTGCAGGTGGATCCAACCCAAAGGATCAAAAAAGAGCCAATAGCAAAAGAAATAAGGATTGATGACATCATAGAAAAGGGTGAATAACATACGTTATTATCACGATTGCAGTGCTATATAGTAAGTAATTAAGTATGATGGCGCTGGACCCTCAAGGTCCAAACCAGCGGCGCTGATCTCCATTTCGTGGCCATTCAGCCAAGAAGTACAATGGGGGGTTGGGGACCAGCCATCCTATGCTTTTGCAAACCCTTCCTGCTTACCTTCCCCAGATTTCTCCAGGTACACATTTAGAGTTGGGTCGACTCCGGCTGAGCATACAGAGTCACACCACTGAACCCTGTCCCAAACTAAATAACTGGCCACGCCAGGAATCGAACCCGTGCCCCTCGGACAAAGGATTCCCAACCCAGTAATATATAGCAAAGAAAAGAAATATAAATATAAATGTCACAGCTTGAGAAAAGCCCTTTGTTTGTTCCAATTGTTAAATTAAGTAAAGTTTTAAATTTGGCATATCAGACTATGCTAGTTTCATATTCATGTTTAACCTAAAGGATGATTTTTCTGGAGCCCAATGATGTTTGAATAGAAAACATTTTGAGTTCTTAACGAGAGTCAACTTTAAATTTAAGGATTCTAGGCAATTTCAAAGTAAAAGAAAGATGAAAATGGACGTAATTCAACCACTCGCAACGACCATCAATCGCTCCTGTTTTTACAGACGTAAACAATAAAGCTGTAAAAATGAATCGACATTTTACGGAGATACAAAATCAGCTCCGGTCTCAATTCATCCACACGTATAGCTACTTGCATTCTTAGATTATACCAGATGAAACCAAACGGATCTGTTTTCTCTAGAATCAGAATAAGTCCACGTAAACTCAGCTTTTGGTCGAAATGCAAATCTTCATAAACATAAATTTACACTCTTTTTACTTTTCAGCTCTGTCATGAATATACTAGCCTATCAATTTTACTTAAGAGAAAATTAAATAAAAAAAAAACAAGTTTTTTAAACTGAAAGTAAGGAGCGACATTAGAACTTAAAACGAACATAAATTATTCCGTATATGAAAGGGGCTGTCCGCTCCTCAACGCCTCGCTCTTTACGCTAAAGTTTTTTATTGTTTTAAAAAATAAAGTTGTGAGACAGAGTCAAACTTTAGCGTAAAGAGCGAGGCGTTGAGGAGGGGACAGCCCCTTTCATATACGGAATAATTTCTGTTCGTTTTAAGTTTTAATGTCGCTCCTTACTTTCAGTTTAACAAACTTGTTTTTTTTTATTTAATTTCTGATCGTTTTTTAGTTGCAGCTTTTATTTTAGCTCGCCGTCATAGAATAAGTAAACAAAATTTGCATAAAAATTTTAATTTTATTTTGCTAAATGGTTGTCTCTAAATTTGGTTCTGACATAATTTACAAATTAACTTACGTAACGAATTTCTATATTCGTATATTTTTCTTCTGGCAAAAAATACAAAGTTGCAGATTTTTGCAGATATGAGTTTAAAACCTATGTTATAGGGTTTTCTGATACGCTGAATCTGACGGTGTGATTTTCATTAAAAATTTTCCACTTTTAGGGGATGTATCCCCCCTCTTTAAAAAATCAGGTGAGTTTTCTGAGGCTCGTAGCCTTTGATGAGTAATACTAAACTTAATAAAATTTATATATTTAGAATCAGCATTATAAGCCCATTCTTTTGATACATTTATTAACATCAAAGTTCCGTTTTTAAAAGTTTCACTAACTGTTGAGCCGTATCGCTTGTTTTTTTTTATTGTTTTTTTTTATTACGTATATGATGGGGTTCTCCCCTTAGTCAATATCAGACTCTTTAAGTTAGAATTTAAACAAAATTTTAATTCAAAAACACCTGAATAACAAAGGCCGTTTAATTAGAATAGATAGCTCTTTTGAAAGCACTAAAAAAAACTGTAGCGTAAAGAGCGAAGTATAAACTTGGGGGAGACCCCCCTCATATACGTAATTATTTCTGTTCATTTTAAGTTCTAATGTTGCTTCTTACTTTCAGTTGAAAGTACTTGTTTTTTTTTTATTTAATTTTTAATCGTTTTTTAAATAATGATTGGAAATCCGGCACCCCCTTCATAGAAATATCCCTTACCCCAAAGAAACATCCTCCACGGAAATATTCTCCCGAGTAACCCCCTCCCCCACCACCAGAAAAAAAATCTTCCTGAAA
This sequence comes from Artemia sp. Qi Xiang Cuo, assembly GCF_049724085.1. Lineage (NCBI taxonomy): Eukaryota > Metazoa > Arthropoda > Branchiopoda > Anostraca > Artemiidae > Artemia > Artemia sp. Qi Xiang Cuo. The sequence goes on from NC_142801.1 coordinate 41,897,174, forward strand.
ACGTCTGTATACTTCCCAATAACCAATACAATATGTAAGCAATGGGCAAAGTTCATAACTTGCAGCCCTTCCCTTGGGAACTGTGGGGGACTAAGTCATTGTAAAAGACATATTTATTAGATTTTCGACTATGCTAAACACAATGGCTATCTCAAAATTTTAATTGGGTGATTTTGAGAAAAAAATGAGAGTGGGAGGGGGCCTAGTTGCCCTCCATTTTTTTTGGTCACTTAAAAAGGGCACTAAAACTTTTAGTTTCTATTCAAATGAGCCGTTCTATGATTTTCTAACATCATTGTTTAAATATGACCACCCCTGGAAAACAAACAACAAATAACCCTTCACCCGAGATCTTTTATATGGCAAAAAATGCAAAGTTCCGTATTGTTGTAAATATGAGATTGAAACCTCTGATGTTTGATTCTCTGATAAGCTGAATCTGATGGTGTGATTTCCATTGAAATTCAATAAATTTTAGGGGGTCTTTTTCCCTTTTTTCGAAAATCAGCCAAATTTTCTCAGGCGCGTAACTTTTGATGGGTCAAACTAAACTTGATGAAACTTATATTTTTGAAATCAGAATTAAAATCTTATTCTTTTGATGTACCTATTGGTACCAAAATTCCGTTTTTTAGAGTTTCAGTTACCATTGAGCCGGGTCGCTCCTTACTTACAGTTCGTTACCACGAACTGTTTGATGTATTCTATTTTTAAAACAGCCACCAAAGCAAGGCCGTACCCAGGGGGGTTTGACCCCCTCCCCCCGAAATGTTTATCTGACTCGTAAAAATGTAACAAAAATGGATATAAACAAATTTTGCATGCTTTTTTTTTTTAATTTTTTTGTGTAACCCCCTTCCCCCCCCCCCCAAAAAAAAAAATATTTGAGTACCCCCTCCCCCTCCGAAAAAAAGTCCTGGGTACGGCCTTGCACCAATGTAATAACTAGCTCGTATATTAAGATCCCCAAAGCGATATTATGGTACGAAATAACTTAAAAGATATTAACATAGGCACCGTAAGGATTTTCAAGTTTTTCGACTAATTTTGTTTCCAAAACTGGAATATTGATATCTGTACTTAAAACAGTGTTGATGATACCGCTGTAATGTCGCACCCTATTTCATATATGTCAACAGAAATGGTTTATGGTTCATTTAAACATTGGGGAAATCCGTCCGCATCTTTTCGAACGATGGCCCAGAAAACGCTACGTTTTAAGACAAAATTTTCAAATAAATGCATCAGCGTAACCCTCCTCTGAAAGCTGTTGAGCAATAGAGAGCCAAATAACACAATTTTTCTTGGTTTTCTTATAGCCTGGGTGAGCAGTATCATACAATCTGGGCTAGACTTGAACCACTGTTATAAGATCAGGAAATTTTTGATGATCCATAGTCATGGTTTTGTTCATTTAAAAACCTTGCCAAGAATCCGTCCTGATTTGACCAAATCGGCGCAGAAAGCTAGAGTTTTTCAAAAACAAAAACGGACGGAATCCCTGCACGGATTGCTAAATCTGGAAGGATTTCCGCAAACTACGCTTAAGAATGGTGTTCTCGGCTTTGTGATGTAAAGATTATGAATATTCTTTATTACCAACGCAGATACATAGAAGTAGATTCTTCATTTCCCCTTGGGGCAAGGGGGCAACCCTGCTGCCAAAACAATAGTGTCTCTTCCACTCAGTCTCTTCAAAATAGCAATGACTAAAGCTGGTTTTACGAGGGGACCTTACCGTTCACTTTTTAAGAAAAAAGGGTTCATTGCAGATACAATGTCAAGACTCGACAATAACCCTAATTATGCTTATCGGAAGCCAAAATTTACACATTTTTTCCGTTTACAAGGAAGAAAATATGTCTTTTTGCAGGGTTAGATAAGAAAGGGGATATAATCAGTTTCTATGAATGAAAATACAAGTAATGGTAATAAACTGAACATTTTAGAGCCGAAGCCTAACTTTCTAAGGGGGAGGGAGTTCACCTCTTAATTTGTTTTGCCAAGGAGGGGTCTTGCCCTCCCCCGTACTGTAATCCAATGGTAAGACATAAGCAAAAATTGATTGGAATAAAGAGCAACTGCCCTACTCACGCTTTCCTAGGATCTTTAGCCAATGATTTGTCTTTAGGTGGGAGGCGGGCACCCATCACAACGGGTTGCCACATTTTTAAGAAAATGTGGTGGACAGAGAGCTGATTTGAATATTGTGGCTTTTTGGGCCAGAATACGATTTATCCTCTGTAGGGGGTGGGAGTTCCAGTTTTTTCTTTTCGTCGGGACTTCAACCAGGAGATGCTGTTGAATCTCAAACCAACTCTACGGGAGGTAACAAACAGTGTTCTTTTTCGGGGGGTCTAGGACCAACCTGAACTATGGGTGAAGAGGTACCAATTTTTTACTTCTCAACGTATCAAACAAAAGATTGTGTCTGCTTTGAACCAAACTTAGAAGTAACAGTTAATGTCCTAGTTATGCCTTTTCAGGCCACAGAATCGATCCAGCCACTCTGGGAAGGAGGAAGGGAGGGTTTTCTCTAAATTTCAGGCGTAAGCACATTATCAGAAGGGGACGTCAGGTACCCAAAAAACCTGTCGGGAAGTAAGAGCCAGGCTCATAGTTATTCCTTTCGACCTCTGTGGAGGGGGGCGTCAAAACTCCTATTTATCTTTCTACGTTTGACAGGCTGGTGATATTTATTTAACAAAACTTAGCATACGACTATAGATATTATATTGGGTTTCCGTGTTTGATCGGACCTCTGTAAAGGAATGGCTACATCTTACGTTCCACATCTATAAGAGTGGTCTATGGGATCTGAATTGAATTTGGTATGAATTAACAACTTGTAAATTGGTTGTGCCTTTAGAGGGGGAAAATGGGAATCTTAGAGAATTTAGATAATATATGAATTCCTATCTGAAACTGATTTTCCTTTAAAATACGTTTGGCACATTGGTCAAGATTAAATTTCTGATACAATACTCTTGTCTGAGATAACACTGAAACTTAACTTCTGTCACTCTAACTCGACGTTCGTTGCTTGGGTGTGCTGGTTGATAAAAAAAAAAAGGTAAAACATTGACTTTATTTCAAATGAAATAAAACTGTCAGGATTCTAAGAGTTTCAATGCCAATTCTTCGTAATTTACCAACGAAATGTCCCCATTCTTTTTCTTTAATTTTTTACTGTCTTTCTTTTTCTGGTGTCCCATCAATTCATCGTCACTATCACTTGCTCGCCTTTTATTTATTTTTTTACTTTGAGACACATTCTCTTCATTGTCACTTTCTGACTCCGAATTTCTTCCATAAATTTTATCTGGGTCAGGTAAGGAATCGATAATTTCCGATGTGTAAATATCATCACTCTCTTCTTCGACCTCAGAGCTTTCATTTTTCTTAGCTCTGGCAATTCTTCTACGTTCTTCCTTGTCTTTTAACCGTTGTTCCCTAGAAACAAAACTATTATAAATACAACCAAAACTGAATATCTACCGGAGTATAAGGCTCAAACATACTCCAGGGGGATTGGGTTCGAGCACCCCATGACAAACAAAATAGAATGAAAATATACAAAAGAAAAAGCTCATTTGCAAACATACTAAAGGCATATTATTAGGCTACTAGAATTCTTTAATTATTCTTGTATCTACTTGGCAAGATTTGCTGTTCTGCAATCCAAAATGCACACTAAAAATTACTTGCATCTTTCTTTCTTTCTTTTTTACAGAAAAGTTGCTCAATCAGGAGATATTTTTCCACGCCTTCAAGACATGACAAACTAATTTTGTTGTCAAAATCCCCCTTCCCGGATACTTTTACAAGCAGAAGTATAAGATAAAAATATTTGAAAAGGCCAGTTAGTATCTTGAAAACCGAACGAGCTGCTGGAAAAAAGTTTCGACCGAATGTTCGACCCATGGTTAATTTAAAGCGTATTGGATATAGGGTACAAATGAAATCAAAATGTCACACAGCGTCTTTTATTAAAATATCACAGCGATTTGTAGATCGTATTTAAATTATTAAAAGTTGAACAAATTACCAATGATCGAGATAAAAGATGATTCAGTATATTTTGCTCACAGCCTACAAGACGAAATTCTATAAACGAGTACTCCCTGCCAGACAGGGGCGTATATACAGTATTTTTATTGCGGAGGGAGGGGGAGAGAGGGAGTGCTATTCGAGCGGTAGTGAACAAAAGTAATTATTTAACAAACACGCTACTTGGTGAATTTAAAAACATTACGCAATACATTATAAACAACGAACACACATTAGACAATCATAAATATAAGTGCTGGTGCTTGGCTTTTACTAAAATTGTCAGCAATGTGATGCTGCCGACGACAGTAGCATAGCGTAAACAAGCATTCGGGTGAGCGAAGGTAAATGTCACATGCACTCAGCTTTTGTCGCCCAGATTCACCATTAATGCTGCAGTTCATATTGCCAGGGGTGCCAATTGGAAGGAAAATTGAATCCTAGAGTTTGAAAATTGCCTTCCCCATTTGTATCTTTGTTAAAAAAACAATTCTATAAAAATTACGCAAAGGTTTTTCTTTTGTAAATCAGGAGATGGGGGTATACATTTCCAGAGGTGGGTTACACTGAGTATCATTTTTATATCAATAATTCTCTTTAAAAGCAAAGTTCGGTCTCTTAGTGCTGCATGTTAAAACTGATAACAATAGAAAAAGAGAATGGGTTGGTACCACTTATACGTACAGACAAAATTTCTAAATTGTGAGAAAAACACACAAAGCGAAAATAGCGAGAAGTCAGAATAGTATTGTACATAGAGGCAGTCCTACATTTGTAATTAGTATGTGAATCCAAAACGTAAGGAATAGGACGTTATCAGCACTTATTAGGCATTTCAATGACATATAAGAGAATTGGAGTTTCAATTAAATACTGGAAATAAAAATTAAAACAATTAAATGATTACTGGAGCGGATCCCCCTCTACCAAATGCCATGACCAAAACTAAAACCGATTTGACTTATTTAGTTATAGTACGAATATCATTATAAAAAGCACTAAGTCTCATTTTCTTTTTTAGAGATTTCTTTTTCATTCAGGAAATCACATTCACTGTATATCTACATTGTTATTCTTCAATGATTCCAATTCTGTCTTATTTGCAGATGTAGAGGGTGTATTTAATTCCATTGTTGAAAGTTTTAAAACAAGAGAATCTAATTCTGAACTGATAGATCTTAGGAAGTAAAAGCACCTTAAATATCAGGAAAAAATTGACAGGGGCAATTGTGGCGAAACGGGAAGCATAGAATATTTTTCAACTTTGCAATTAACTAGGCTCAGATTTTTACTTGAGGATAAGGTTTCAAAGGCAATATATTTGGAAAAATATTAATGTGGAACAAATTATGAAGTGCATTGGACCCCTATTTTTCTCATTTTACTTATGTTAAAAACGAGCAAGGATTAATTAAAAATTAAAAGGATTATTTGCCTCTAAGTATATAGTAAATTTGATACTTAAAACGAGTAACAGTTTTAAAGATACGTAAAAAATTATTAGTTTTTTTTCCAAATCATTGGGGGGGGGCAACTGTACCCCCTCCCCCTTGTCCCCCTTCAACAACGCCACTGCTGCCAGATGAAGCCATATTATTCATCTAAAAGTCAAGTTTTTTTTATTAAATGTAGAAAAGAACTATTCGCGCAAACAGCTTCACATAGCTTATTGCTGCTCTTTTGTGTACTTTTGGAAAATACCAAATATACCCATTTACACCCAGCACAACGTTTCTTGAAGACTCAGTAGGCTGTAACCGAACTACTGCACTTAGCACAAATGCTAACAACAAAACTTTCATTCGACTATTTTTGTCATCTTTTATCGATTCAGATGTCACATTTTGCTATCTAATAAAAAAGGCAATCCATTGACGATTCGAAATGAGTAAAAACTACCGGTATGATTAAATAAACAAAATTAGTTTCGAAAGTGGTAATCACCTAGCTCTACTAAGAAAGATAACTGGGTTAAATGAACAAGGGTATTCCAAAGTATGCTGTACGAACGGTGTCCGATTATTCATTTAAAATGAAAACGTTTGTCAACTTAAATTTGTAACTCAAAACAACGCTCAAATTTAAAACACTTCTAAAGATATTTATACATGTGCTATTTTAAAACAAAATCAACCAAAGACCCTCCTCCTCAAAATTAAGCTCCAGTCTTTTCAATCTGCCAATTGTATTTTGCCAAAAATCCCAAAGTTCAAAATCACATTCAACTATAAAATGGCTAAATTAAATAAATCTAGTTTTCTCTCCCTGGATATATCGAATAAGCACGAGAAATTAAAGTTTTATGGTACATATAAAAAAATTGTCTGCGATAAGAGGGGCGCTATAACCCCGCATGCACCTATTTCACAGGTGTAGTCCAAAAATTTTTCCCATGAATCAAGAGGAAATGTAGGTTAATTGATTGTACAGATTGATTTCTACCCTGTCCTCCTGCTTATCCCCCCCCCTCGCCCAACTCCTTCTATATTTTTCTAAAGCCTCACAAGGTAACAAAAAAATTGAACACAAAACACACTTTTCAAGTCTTTAAGCACACTCTCCCTGCACACAAAAAGATCCACCGACCCTCCTCCACAATAGCTGACGCGCAATTATACACCACTGTATACACTTTTGTCAAGCCTCAAGTGAATCAACTTAATCAAATGAACCTTTGAAATAAATACCTATATTAACCGTTTATTTAGTATGGACTAAGTGCGTCTTTAGGAATGAATGTGTATCCGTGCGTTATTGCTGCCTCTGGAAACGTAAAGCTCTTTTTATAGTTTTGGATAATTTTAAATCGATTGTCTATCTCAGAATTTTCATTTGACGGCAGCCTTTGGCCAAAATGGCCGTTTTGCACCACAAAATGACACAATACGCTACTTTGCTGCGGGGTAATCTTCTTTGTTACTTAATTAAAAAGCACTAGAAGTTTATAATGAGCCTTTCTAATGTTCTAGGACAATTAGTTCGCCACAACCATTCCTGGGGAAAAAAAATTTAGAAAAACATGCATCCGTGACCACTCTTTTCGGAAAAAAAAAAAAATCTCACATTTTGCAGATCCAGGCTATAAACCTCAACAATAGGGTTCTGTGATATACCTAATTTGATGCTGTAGTCTTCATCAAGATCACTCGCCGATTCTGGGGTGTACCCCTCTTTTTTAAAGAATAAGGAAAATTTTCTGAGGCTCATAATTTTTAGGAGGTAACTTTGAACTTAATAAAACATTAAACACTAATTCTTCTGAGATGCTTTTTAGAGATTCCGGTACTATTAGCACGACTCGATCGTCAGTAGAGTTTGCTGCCACGAAACAGTCCGAATAATCGAACAGTTCGTTGCTTCTGACTGTTTGATGAAGGGATGCAGCCACTTTACTAAGCACTTATGAACATTTTCTCTAACGTTCTCTTCACTTTCCTATAGAGCGTTCACCTCACTTGCGTATATTTTTCTAAAAATATATTTTTTCTCCAAAAAATTCACATCGTACGCTGGAAAAAGCCTTCATCTTCTTAGCTGTAACCAAGTAAAGAGCGAACTACTATTTTAATGCTGTCACTTTTTACCAGCATTTATCATAATAACATAATTTCATATAGATAACAATAATAAAGAAAAAACACCAAAAAACGTGGTTTTCATGAAAAATTGTATTTTACATACAAACAAATCTGCCGTTACAATGCAATTGGATTACAGCTATAAGACAACAATCTCAGAAGAAGGTGGAATCTGAAATGGGACTTTTTTTGCCTTCAAAACAGGGAAAAACAATTTTGACAAGGAAAGCTTCATTGTCAAACAATTTCTTCAAAAGCAAGAAGAGTTGTACCTAATTTTGGGAAAAGATAAAATGTAATCCACATCTTCAGACAGAGAAAAGTGGATTGTACTAACCGACTTTGGTTCATTTTGGGAGAGCGGAGAGATTAGAAATCCGGGTTTAAACAAGATCTGTCAAAGATGGAAGGGATTACATTACCTATGCCGAGCTTTGATCTTTTCTTTGAACATTTGTTTGTCCACTTTGTCTTCTTCAAGAAGCACTTGTCTTGCTTTTTCAATGTTAATGCCACCCGGTGTATCTGCAGCCAGTGCAGATTCTTCATACTCGCGAGCAGCATCTGTCATTTTTTGGCGAGTGGCATCGAATTTCGCCTATAAAAATCATAATATAGTCGTAAGTGTAAAAGCATAACTGGGCCTAGAGTACATACACAACATATTCCATTAAGCCTATAACTTTAAAAAGAATAATAAGAAATACATGGAAAATCGATTTTGAAAAATGCACCATCGATAGGACTCAAACCAGAATATCTGGTATATTGCTAGGTGTCAAAAAGCATAACATTTAGCCAAGCAATTAGAACCAACACCCTGCAGAGTCAGACTAAGCCAACACCCCACTGAGACAGAACAATCATAACAATTTATTTCTTTTTGGCTTTATGATATCACGAAAGGATGTTAATAGACTAAATATTTGAGCGACAAAGAAAATTTTACATCGGGAGTTCGGCACTGTATCTCGATTTTAAAAAAAAAAAAAGAAAAAAAAAAGATTAAACCGACTTATTTTGACTTGTGTCAATGTCTGTTTCACTAATGAAGCAAGGGCATCCTATGTGTTAGATGTATATTTACACACTTCAAAACACGTGTTGTATATGACGTAAAATATGTAAAAAGGGCTTTTTACATGGTAGCTAGAATTTTGTATCATCTGTTAGTTTTGGGGAGTTAATGCCCGACTACATATTGTACTCGTCTAGTTCCATTAAAATAAACCATGCTTAGGGTATATAATGAAATAACACACATAGAATAAGTGTTTTTTTTTTTTAATTGGATTAACGACTTTTAGGAAACTAGAAAAAGAAACAGTAATTCCAATAGAGTAGTAACCGTTTAGTTTTTCAAATCAATTTTTTTTCCGTTCTGGGAAATTGAAATGCCAATCCATCCTAGGTACTCCTTTTCAAGACAAAAGTTTGGTTGGTTCATTAGAAATACACCTTCTTCTAACTATCCTTGCAAAGTTTTCCAAATTTACAACACTCATCCAGCCCACGTGCCGAATGTCTCATTATCATTCAAACTCAAAGGGATTCAGTAGGGTTGTGTCCAAACGACCTTTTAGACATAGGGTAACATATCATACTTGGTACCTTATACATCAGATATTATTTATTCCGGTGGATATTAGAGCTGCATGCATTACTGTACAATACATTCTCAGAACATTTATTCATAAAAAAAGCGTTTTGTATGCTGTTTGTAGGGAGATTAAGTGATATGTTAATTATTCACAGAGCTTTCAGGGTTAACCAAAACAGAATTAAAGAAACAAATGTTCTTTACAAGATACAACAACTGAGACATAATTGCAGCACCAAGACATCAGACGCCATCAAAGCTCATGCACGCTCATCCTCTACCCAAATCGGTTCCAAGCTTCGCTCTTAATTTCCTCCTCCTGCCAATGAACTCCCTCCTTCCTTTTGATCCTTTCCGGATCTCCTTCCCACCGGTTCGAGGATGTCCTACTTTTTGCTTTGCCCCCGATGGATTGTCGAAAAACACGACCTAAACTACCCTAAGGTTTCTTTCGTTACAGCTCTAGAAAATGAGGCCAATCTACATTGTTTGTACAGCTTATTGTTTGATATATTAGCTTTCACATTAAAAGGATAGGATTCTTACGCTCACGACTTTAGATGGCTCAGCTTCCACATAAAACTACTTTCCCTTCAGAACAACCTGAGAAAATCTCCGTAGAAATTCTTTTCTTCTTGTTAAAAATACTACTTTCATCATTTGGCAGTTAATTCAAAATTTTAAACATGAAAAATTGAGATATTTTTGTTATTGCGGAGTTATTGCAGCAGCACTACTTGCTTTCTAGGGGTCTGATGATGACGGTGGTGCTAAGAAACGGAAAAAAGGAACAGTGGGTCCATCCACATTGGAAAGTGATAGAGAAGAAAAAGATACTTAGAGCTACGTAAAAGTATACTTCTCTAAGAGTTGATTTACTTATTTTCTTGGTAATGTGAAAGTAAAGAAAATACCACTCCTATTTCAAATGCCTTATTTCAGAATATAACACCCCACATCAAGAAACGAAATGCCAAATATTTATTATCTCGAAAATGGAGTATTACTTGTCAGAGAGAACAAGCGCTACCATGTTCCTTCAAGAGCAGCCACCAACTGGTGTAAACCTAACAATGTAACACCGTAAATCATACTGCCACAAAAAAATTTTTCCATATGCATAATAAACAGTGAAGGGCAAAAAAAAGAAAACAAGTGCAAGCAAATAGAATTAATAATCTAAAAAGTTCTTGCTAAAAAGAACTTTGTCCTGGAATTCCCATGCATTTTAGATTTACTTATATTTTTGTTGTTAGCCTGATCCTTTACTCTTTTCCCGTAAATACACACGTTCTCTTGGATAAATTGAAAGATTTTTTCTTGAATTTTCTTCATTTTTTATGTTTAGATTGCAGTAAAGTTGAACCAATTTCAACTCCTTTTATTTATAATTTTCTTGCGTTACGGAAGGCTACGTTCAAACTTAAGCTCCGTATTAATCCATAAGATTGCTAGCAGGAAGGGAAAATGTTGGTTCTGTTAAACCTAGAACTGGACCTATATTTTCAGCCTAGAATCGGAAAAGGTCCCCATATTAAAAAAAAAAAAAAAAAAAAAAAAAAAAAAACGTATCTAGAAAAGTTAAGAAACCAAATATTGAGTTAATTACATTGCCCTCGTCATCAAACGTCATTTTTACATTTGTCCTCAAATTCTTTTTCAGAATCTTTTTAGCGGCTGATTCTTTCGTTATAATCTTGTTCTTCTTTTTCTTTTCCAGATCTACTGGAATCTCTGGTACGTCCATTAGATCATGATTTCTTCTTTTTACAACCATTATATCATCAATCTCATCATCAGTATCGCCAACTCCAAAATCAAAAGTCTTCTTTGGTGCTTCAAAACTTGTTTTAATGGCGTAAACTGATTCAGCTATTGGTTGACCAACAGGTGTAGTAGCAGCAGGAAGACGAGACAGTAATTCTTTCCGTTTCAAAAATCGCACTCGAGGAGCCACAGCAAGTCCCATAGATCTAAATAAAAAATAGCATATATTAAGAACAATGAAAAAAAAAACAACGAAATACTATAAGAATAATTATTGTAATTTGATAGAATAATTTTTTCTTACTCCCAAATTCGAGTGACAAACATAATTCCAACAAGCCACTCAAGCAAACCCAAAACTTTTGGAACAGACACATTACAACCTATACTTGTAGAGTAAACATAAATTATAAAAAGAAAATAGATGTAAGAAAAATGTAAAAAATGAAACAGGTAAGGTAGAAATGTGAAATAGAACAATTTTGAAATTAGCTTAAGATTAGAAAAGTCATGAAGAATAAGGCGAGTCAGTAAATTTACCATAAATATGTTTCTAGATTCAATGTAAAAAGAAATGGCATTATTTTTTGACGTGTTATGTTCCAAATAAGAAAAGTCATCATAGAAAATGATGAAAATGAATTTCAACCTAGACGCGATTTTATGTCAAAGATTCCGGCGAACGATGACGCTATCGATATATGGTAATTTCTTTTCTTTAAGAGCTATTGCCGCATGGGTACGCTCAATTCTAGGAGGTTGTCCTAAATTTATCATATAAGTGGGCTATCTATAATACTTTTAGAGAACAGTTATCACTTCCAGATTTGAGTTGAAGTTGTTGTTTATGGTGTCGTTACAAGTGACATAGTCAAATATACATGAAGAATCCTCTGTCAGTTATTTTATCTTTTCAATTTGAAACAGAAAATTATAAACGCGGCTCGAGAACTCCTTGAACTTCATAAACATAAATGCAGGATTCATATGTATTTGAAGTTGTAAAGTCTTTACTCTTTAAACTAGCAGTTTTGCTTTTATTTGAAGAGTGATTACTCGAAACAAAATTTTTAAAGGGCCCCCGGGACTTATATAATAATAGGTATTTATCTTTGTAATCAATTTAAAGAATTTCAATTTAAAATTGCTATTAAATATTCTAATAAATAAGTTATTTTACATGAAGGTAAATAGCGGCGTTGAAATTCAAAACGATATAGATTCGCCCTCAATATATGAAAAGCTGCTATTCCGCTAAAGTACTCTCTTTTTAAGCTAGCTAGTACTTTGCCACAATGTGTTTGTTTTTTTTCTTTTCGAAAAAACTATGGGCAGTAACAGGTGAATAGTTCCTAGAGATCAGCAAACAGAACAAGAACAACACAGAATAAGAACAGAACAGAAACAGAATAAGAAAAGCAAAAAGAAAAGAAAGACAACACAAAATTGACTAACGAAGAAAACTAGAAAATTGACCCGATATGGGAGTGAAATTTTTATATTTGCGAACGAAATTGTTCCCCTGGAAAACTTGAAGCCTTATTTTGCCTCTTCCATAACAACATGAAAAAGTGGGATTACCATTGAGTTTAAGAAGGAAGATGTCGTCGCTACAATGTCCCATCAGTCCCATTCAGCGACCTGCTGTTGCAACTTTAGAGGTCTTACATACTGTTTACCCATTCAAAATGTCAATTTTACAATTCAAACTATAGTTATTTTATAAGATACAAGTACTTAAAAAATTGAAGTTGTCACGAAAATCGTAAAAAAAGGATACTAGAAGCATGTGATAATTTGAAATTTTGCAGGGGCTAAATTATCTCTACCTATTCCGTTGATACCAAATTTACAGAGAGAGCATGACGTCCAGCTCTTGGCAGCTTATGGCCAATGTAACTCTTTGAACCTTGAAATGTTAAGACCTAACCTATTCAAAGTTACTGACAGTAAATTTAAGAGGATTTGATACTTTAAACATCATTTTGTGAGCCTCAGCGTCAGCTGACTCTCTCAAAGGCAAAGGGCCCATTAGCGAATTCTCCCATGGGACTTCTTGTATCATTGAAAACAACTGAGAATTTTTGATTTGATAATGACATTTGATCGAAAAAAAAAAACAATGGAATTCTGTCGGCAAAATTTTAAATCAAAGTGAGTAGCACCACAGAAAATTTGAAGAGCTGTCAAACTGATCAAATGATATTTATTTTGAGGTGATTTTGGACATTTTCCTAGTAGGTATACTGGAACGTTTTTAGGGACAACCCTTTCCTGAATTTTAAAAAGAAAATCCTGCTCCGTTTGATCTAAAAAAACAAAATTTACACTTTCTAATGATATAAGTTTCTCTAAACTAAATATACCTTTCTCCAGCACAAAACAAGAGAAGTTACAAAGTTTTTCTAAGATTTCAGGGAAAGTAGATGTCGGCATTTAGTTTTCTGTCGTTTATTCGGATCGCTTATCCAAGCTCTACAAGTTATGGCAAGACCGCCCAATCAATTCTAAATAGTTTGGCCACACAAACTAAAAAGTTTATAATGGACGAGATATGCTGACTCTTAATGGTATCGAATCCCCTTAAGAGGCACAATGTCCAACGAATTAGACGTTTAATGTTTCCAAGCTTTCCTAAAACTGATTAAATTATTCCACAAATTTAGCTCAAAAACCTTAATGCATAGAAGACAGCCCCCAATTTCCGTTCGAAAGCATCTCATCTCAAAGGAAATAGAGAGTGGATTCTAAGAAAACTTAAGTACAATTTATAGATCTAGTTATTAGGTATTTGCTTTAGGTCTCTTGTAACAACCATGTTTAAGATAAAGGACAAAATAAAGAAAAAGCCACAAATAAAATAAAATACTTTGCAAAGGTCTTCAGATCCATTTTGTTAACATGAAATACTTCTTCGCCTTTAATAAGGAAACAAAAATAAAGACAAACTCAGCTAAAATGAAACTTACGAATTGGATAGAGAAAAAAAAATCTGTAAGCACGTAAAAGATAGCGGACAAAATAAGAAAACAATATAGACCAAAAAAAATTCTTTTCAAAGGCCTTCAGGTCTAGCTTGTCTGCGTTATGTACTTCTTTGTCTTTCATACGAAAAAAAAACGATCCGCAAGTAATTAAAACTAAGTTAACATGAAAATCACAAACAAGACAGGGAAAATCATTATCTTATTTTAGATAGAGGAGAAAATAATGGAAAAGAAGCCACAAATGGAACAATATACCTTGCAAAGGCCTCCAGGTCTATTTTATTCACATCAAATACTTCTTTGTCTTTCATAAGGTAAACTGATTTAATGTAAGTAACAAACGCACGCTGTGCCATCTGTTTCATCTCAACATCTTTGGCCAAAATGGCTTCTAGTTTGCGCTGCACAGACGTCAACTTTTTTGGATTCACCCTGTAGAAGTAGTAGAGCATTATAAACTAGATGGCACTTTAAATGACGGTTGTGACAGAAACAAAACCAAAGGTTTCCATTCTTTTCTGACTTGTCACCTCATTCGTGGCAAGTTAAGGGGCTCAGAGACATTTTTTGGGATGCATATAGCCTAACGTCGCCTGTTTCTTCTTTTTTTTGGGGGGGGGGAGAGAGGGAGGGTGATTTGGTAAATGGCAGAAATGTTTGTCACAACAATAATAAATTGGCGAAAAAACTGGGACATTTCGTGAGGGAGAGGGGCTAGACCAGATACCTAACTCCATATTTTCCTACTTTAAAGAGTATATCTTAAACGTGAAAAGTATATTCTTGGGGATATGTGTAAAACATGCTGACTTCCCAAAAATCGGAGGACGTAACTCAGGTTCTCAAATTAAAAATGATATATTTTAGCTGAACTTTCATTTCGATGTTTATTATGATTCGAATAAGAAGACATCGATGAATTGCGTAGTATAACTAAATAATTTTGTTTCATTAAGGTATATAGTACATAAACAGATACATGCATGTTTGATCCAGGGGATGTGGTCTATCAAAGACTTTTTATAGTAGGTTGGGGGGTGAGGAGACTTAAAATGTGCATTTAAGCCACAATCTTCCATTTTGTCAGGGAGTCTTGAGAGGGCGTGGACCCCTCCACAGTCTTCAGGTATGTAGTGTATATCAGCCAATTTTCCTTAGACTCCTATGAAGCTAGATGCCTTACAACTCCAAAAAGGCCTTTGCGAATATG
The DNA here is from genome assembly GCF_049724085.1 of Artemia sp. Qi Xiang Cuo. Taxonomy (NCBI): domain Eukaryota; kingdom Metazoa; phylum Arthropoda; class Branchiopoda; order Anostraca; family Artemiidae; genus Artemia; species Artemia sp. Qi Xiang Cuo. Next base: position 41,912,366 of record NC_142801.1, read on the forward strand.
ACCAAGAGATATTGGCCCACTAGAGAACTTTCAGAAGCCCCATAGTTCTTTTCAAAAAAGTACAAAACAAGCCCTTTGTTTTGGATAACCCTATCAAATCCATATCTTAAGAACAAAATACTAGGGAAAATAGACTTGCTCGATTTTACTGATAGGAATCTTTTTATCCTCAAGTCTTTTCATCATGCCTTCTTCTTCTTCTGGAGTAATAATCAATAATGATTCTCCTGACTGAGTGTATCTAGCAGTACGTCCAGCACGATGTATGTACGCATTTGCATCTTCTGGACAATCCAGTTGTACTACCCAGTCAACAGCAGGGAAATCTAGAACAAAAGATGGTAAGAAAAATCAGCAACATATTCATTTGATAATCACACTTGTATGTGGGGGGCGGGGAGGATCTTCGGCGAGACAAAGCTTTACTTAATTCTTAACAAAAATAAAATTCTAATTACCTGAATTTCAAACTTGAACTTTCTATGATGTCTTTCCAGTTTAAAAATTCAAGCTTACTTTACAAAGTAACATTTGATTCTCAATCATTTGTTTTGACTTTGAAACTACTTTTTTCAGCAAAAAAAGCAATCGTACGCTGCTCCTATCTAGTAAGAGACATATTCCCAACAATAAATTAAGAACATTTTTAAACTTTCTTTCCAGGCTTTGTTTAATAAGTTTGACATAGGGTTACGGATTCAAGGAATTGCAGAATAGCGAATAAAGCTGATATAGCTGCAGAAAATATATTGAGCGATTTTTATTATTTTGACTTTTCAAGTTAGCAATAAATTAGCAGCTCTAGTTAAACATTTACGGTTACTGAAACGAACAAACTCCTTTCTTTTATTTCATATTTTTCTTTCCTTTCCTCTTTAATTCTGGAGAAGATTCACTTTTCGAATGTCTACACTGCATGAAACCTCAACCGTTCATGGGCCCACTCAAAGCTTGGGTCAGGGCGTTGGTACCGAGAGGGATGATATAACCTATTTTATGCCCTTTAAAAAAAAAAAATCACTTTGTTGAAACGACCCTTCAGTTTAAAAAATATGAAAGCTGTCCCAACTTCTGGCTAGACTTTTCAAGCGATCAGTTTTAGAAGTAAAGGATAAAATAAAATGAGTTTTAACTGACCTAGGCCTCTAGCAGCTACATCTGTTGCAAAGAGGACAGCATGCTCTTTCCTACAGTATTCGTCGTAGGCACTCATTCTTTTCAGTTGATGCATTCCACCATGCAGCTGCATTAAACTATTTCCTGGTCTCATCCGACAAAATATTGAATATACAAAACGAACCTATAAAGAGGAAAACGAATTTAGTAAGTTTATGGCATAAGAAGCATTCCAATGGGACTAAATATATATTCCAAATGGGTGAAAACCTATAATGGCCATGGCGATACTTCTTTCCTTTTCAATTTTCTCTTGAATAATGATCAAAGTCAGAAAGACTAAACTGGTATCTGAAGTGTTCATTTTTGCATGTGTATTTTTAAAGCGAAGAGCAGACCAATAAATAAAGAAGAAGGAAAAATAGCTGAAATCGTTTTCAAACGAGTATTACATTCAGCCTAGAGAATATAGCTCAGTCCACCATAACGAAAATTATTCACGTAACATCATTAATGTAAAAAAAAAATAGTTGTCCAATTTGAGTTTCAAATTTGAAAAATAACTCCAATTGTTAATCAAACGATCATAATTTTATAGGTTTCAGTTATTACGACTACCCAAGACGTGAGTAGCATCTCCACCAACGACAAAATATCTATCCAGAAGCCGATTTGCCAATAGAGCAGCAGCAGGGAAAATTCAAAAAGAAGACCGTTTTCTTATTTTGACTGTAATTTACAGACCATTAAATAGAAAAAAATGTCTAGAATTCATGTTATTTTCCAATTTTCCTGAACATGGAGATGGCAATGTTTTTGGGCTACAATGTTAGACCTTACGAACGTGTTAGCAGTTTATTAAAATTAATAATTAGTCGTTTGAATTTTCCTCGTCAAAAGGCTTGGGCACTAAATTATGAAAAGTATATCATCATAAAAAGGGCCTATGCCTGTCTTATAGCAGGGATTCTTAACGCCTTTGCTGAAATTATTACTAAATTTTATTCCAAGCCAAGAAAAATATAAATTCTTTCAGAACCACACACTTTATTCAGCAAATTGTTATCTTAAAAGTCTCTGACAGAGGACAAAACCAATCTTATGTCGCCCCTTACGGCATAAAGACACACTTTTGTCTAGAGCCTTAGAGCGTTATTTCAAAACAACTTATTTCTATAAGAAACATGCAACGTATTTTTTTTAAACTAAAACCTTTTATAATTCTTGTGTATGTTTCATATTTTTAGGGTACTGTAGTCCTCAGTCACCCCCTAACAGGCCCATGACATTGAAAGGCCGTATTGGCTTTGCAGACACCACTGACTATGTTGAACCACTGCAAAAAATCTCTTATCTGTTGTCTATCATTAATGCAACGGTTGAGATGATGTACAATAAAATAAACTATTTTCATCAGATAGATATTTAACGAAAAGTTAAGGTGCAAGCTTTGCTAACTGTAGTTTTTGTTTTTTGAAGAATACAATTGGTCAAATTCGACTCAGAAATATATTTGGTCTTTGATAACAAACTAATTTTGGTCTTCTTTTTATAAATCAATTGTTTTTTTCATAAAATTTTTTAGACTGTTATCTCAGAGTAACACTCACATGTTGATTGACTCTTATCTCATCTATAAATTCAAGGGTCGATGAACTGATTTGCCGCTAAAACACCAAACATTTAAAAATAGGACTTGCCAGAATAGTTTCTCAAAATCCAACTAATGCATCGTCCACACGATTTTTTTGGATTTACAAATTTTGGAGATTCTGTTTCGGAACGTAAAAAGCTCAAATAAAAGTACAAACGTTACTTAGCTGTCCTAGGAGGGAGTCAATCAAGAGCCTTTTCCCCGCAGAATGCGGGGAAAAGGCTCCCGCAGAATGCGAATGATTGGACTAGACATGCAGTTTTTGTGTTTTGACACCCTCCACCCTTAAAGGTGGAACCTGTGTATACCAACGATATAATAAGTGCCAATAGCGTTTACATAATTTCAACTATGCAAACGTAGGCGAACTATTATGTCTGGAAAATCAAATTATAGTTAACTTTCAGGTTTAAAATTAAGAATATATTGGTGCCCTCCCCCCAATAGCTACTGCTTCCCTCGCCTCAAATAATAAAGAATAGGGGCGTTCATTTTTTCTATTTTGCAACATTCTTATGAAAACGAATTTCCCGATCATTAACCATTTCTTTCAAATAATGTAAATAGAAAGTATTAAGGAATGAGAAAAATAAGAAGAAACATACCTGTTTACATGATGTGAGGAAGACAAGCACTTTGCTTTTTTTATGAGTTGTGACAAAGGACCAAAGCACATCTAATTTGTGATGCAGCTCGCAAATTATATAGCTTTGCTTCAGAGTTTCCGGTGTGCTATATTTGGCATTCTCATGAACCGATACGTACACTGGATCCTTAAGACTCAACCGGGCTAAATCTTTGACAGACCTAAAAGGAATATATCCATTATATTCAGCCTCGTAAATTAAAAGATTTGAAATTAAAAGTTTCATGAGGAGAAGGATATGATGAAATGTAGAAAAGTAGTATTTTTTTGGATGCAACAGCATCTTTGATTTTGACACAAATTATATTGGTCACTTTTAAATAGTCCCAAGATAAGCTTTTCTCGTTAACACTTATCCCCCTGAACGAGTATACTAAAAAGAATGTTCATTTCTATCGCTTTTTCTCTGTTTTTCAACACAATAAAACAAAATCTATTAAAAGAAAAAGGAAGTTCTATCTGCAGGGGACGTGGGAAAGAACAGCAGACTATACCAGAGAGGCTATATCCAATAAGTAAAAAGAGCAAATTTGAGATAAAAGAAAAATGTACATTTGAAGACGAATACCTTGAATCAGCATGGTTTGAGATATCGATTATGATCAGTAAAATGTTTAAGTGAAAAGACGAGAAAAATATTTCAATATATCCACACATTGGAAGAATCAAGAATCACATGAATTATCCTTAGAATCAAAGCCCCAGAAAACTTTGTCAAAATAAAATTTTAGAATAGTTAGACTCAGCGGTTTCTTATGAATAATGCTTGCGTTTTATAGTCATGAGACGTAGCCTATAAGTGAATTATAAATGAGAATATAAGCAAGTGAAAAGAGAATAACATAAGAAGAAAGCGAATAAGCGGGTTCTCGTGAGTCTTACAAGGGACTTGGGCAAATACGCAGTCACAGCCACAGCTGCAACTATGCAAACGACAGATTCCGTTCAGACGAGTTTCAGTTCCAGGCAGAGCAAAAGCTAAACTTCGATGATCTCGCTAACAGCAAAGACTGAGAAACTACCACATAGCTTTTTTGTAAAGACAGTTTATACCCTCTTCTCCGTGTTCTATCCCTAATTAATCAAGAAAGGTAAAGAAAATTTCAGCTAGTAAAATAAAACAAAAAGGAAATTTAAAAGTTCAACAAATTTTACAAAATTGAATACAGTTTTGTGGGTCATTATGCACTATGGAAGTATGCTTAAATTCAGTTTAATATAGGCTTATAGGCAGAAGGTAGGTATTTGTCTTTTTGATATAGAAAACTTAGCATCCATTCAATGAAAAAGTTACACCAATCGTTCCAGCTGCAATGTTGATTCCTGGCTTCACCCGAAATTACTTTGGTCTTGTTGAAAGGCGCTATCTAAGTTACGAGAACAAGAAATTTCCAGAATAAATATTATTATGTCGTACGTTATTGTAGCCCTAAGTCATTTTTCTGTCAATTCTTATAACCAGGGTCGCAAAAGAGAAGTTAAAAACATGCATATGTGACAAAAAATTACCTGACAGGTGTCTTTTAAAAACACTAGTTTGTTCTTTACTGATGTTTCCCATATAATGAACTTTGTATCGTATTTGTATATTTTGTTCATCAAATTTAACGTTTCTTTTTTACTAGGATGAGAGGTTATCATCAAAGTTGAGAAAGAAAGAAAAATAAATTGTCTTTGTAAAAAGTAGCAAAATCTTCTATTGTATCACTCAAAACATACTGGAGACTATTGTCTTCATTTTCGTCCACTTTAAATGGTTTCCTCGATAACGCTATAATATCACTAGTAAATCAATTAAACATAGCAGGCGGGGCATTAAAGTCCAAGTAGCACGTACTCTGCCAATTCAGCCAAAGTGGAATAGTCGCAACAAGGTCTAAGTCTTTTCAGCTGTATACAATTTTGAATTTTGTGATTGACAACATTCATTACCGAAAGTATCTCTTTCGACGAAGCTGACTGATCAGCAAACATGGAATTCAAAGAGCTGCTTGAGGAAGGTCAAACAAAAGCCTATGATTTGGCCTGTCTTTGTAATTGTTAACACTAAATCAGAATACTTTTGCAATGGAAGCACGCCTGGAAGCAAATTTTGCTGCTGAATTTCCAATGCGCTCTGGTCATGTTACTTCAGAAAGAAATATTGTATCTCTTGGAAGCATGGCCTCATAGATACATTCAGGCAAATTTGAGAAGAGCCGACATTGGTCTTCTTTACGAGCGTAAGATTTGGAGGCAGGTTTTTGAGCCCCTCAGAAGCCAATAACTTCAGAAAGCTATGGCAACGTCAAAGAACTTCCTTTCTCTCCTAGCTCAACTTTGATGTGTTGCGAAAGGCAGATTTCATACCCAAAGTCCACTTCAGTAATAGACAGAATCAAGATCAGCTTCGAGACTGGTATCAATTTAGACTACAATTTTCCTAAGAATTCGCTTCAATCAGATAAAGGATAAAATATTTGAAATCTAGTAGCAGATGAAAATGGTCAGCAAAAGCTTTTTTTTGAAAAAGAAGCTTGGTTTTCCAGAACTCACCCAAAATCGTCTTCAAAACAGCAAGAAAAACTTATTTACTTTGTGTTTTTACATCTCGATGTTTACTATTGGCTCCTAACATCGTTCAGTGACAACTGCTCGATTAAATGTGAAGATAATTATAGATAAGAATCTGGCATAGCTTCTACCATTCTAGATCATAAAAACCAACAAGTAGAGGCAACCTTTGCCGCAATCAGATCCTTCATTTTGTCACTTGGGGGAGTGGTATAACTTTCATAGTAAGTAGTTCGGCACATACACATCACAGAAAACCACGGGGAAATTTTGATACAGATGGCAGTAGCTCAAGCCAAGTGTTTAATGTGCAAAGATGAAGAGAATGGCATATACATTCGAATAGGCTAATGTATGGGTTTCTCAATTTCCATTTGTCGGGTTTACAGAGAATTATGAAGAGAGCGAGATAGTTTTGTAAATTAACGTTTCAAAATAATGTTGTTTGAACAAGAGTGAAGCATCGTTGTCAGGTAACTAGGACATTGACGGAGTAAATAACTTCACCTACCTAGGTTTTTTTATTTAGCAATTGGTTGGAATTACATTTAGTGTGCATAAATAACTACGTGTCAGTAGTGGGTTTGGAAATTTGTTGTAGATCAAGTCTGCAGGAATCCTCTCTAGTTAATAAAGGATAATAGCATAGTTTCTACTTTATGGAGCTGTACTGTACATGTTAGTGTAGACCTAGTAAGGGGTGACCCATGTTCTACGTTAAGCCAAATCTTAAAATCAAGTATTGAGAAAAAGTGTATTATCAGGTATATTGTAACTTTTAGGGTGATAAGAATATGTAACTTTCGTCAAGGTTAGGGTTCAACCTTCCAAAATTAAGTTGCACAAGAAAATCTGTTTGATATTTTGCTTTTTAAAGCAGGTTGTTCCTTGAACGCATGAACAGATTTTGGGAAAACCACATCAGTGAGTGATAAAACAACAAATAGTACTTAAATTGAACCACTGGAAGATTTAATGTTATTAATTAAAAAAACTCTTTTTAACAATTAATTAAAAAAAACTTTCCTAAAAATAAGTTTTTCAAAGAAAAGTAAAGGCCATTTTAAACTTAAGCTCAGGAGATACAAATACCTGTTAAAATTCAAACTCAAAACGACCAGAAATTACTATTAAAGAATAAATGAAACCCAAAACGAACAGAAATTAAATAAACAATCATAGCAAAAAACATACAACAATTAATAATACAAATGAATAAATAGATCTTAAAGCGAGTTATTCTTTGACTGCATATGAAAATCAAGCTTAAAACGGAAACAAATATTTTGCTATTAAAGTATAAATGAAGCTTATAACGAACATATATTAAATAAACAATAAATCCGAAAAAACATACAATATATATTAAAGTGAATGAACAAATAAATCTTAAGATGAGTGAAACTGAAATTAAATGTGCAAATCAAGTTTGAATCGAATTAAAATAATTACAAACAAGAGTTTGGGTATCGTCTCACTGCAGAAGCCTAAAACCTACTGCGTCATTGGCGCTTTACTGAAAACAATTCTTTGAAATATTTTCACTTTTCTAACATTAAGAAATCAAAAATTAATTAAGATTTTAGGGAATAAATATCAGCATATGTATATTAAATTGACAATGCGCATTATTTGTCAGTAAACTCATTTGAATTTTTTTTCAGTAAAATACAAATTATATCCTGGCTTTTAGAAAGCATAGGGGTTTTGAAACCTACTCACATTAATTTATGCTCGTTTCGAGTTTGACTCTAATATTTATTTTAATTTTTGTTCCTTTTGGGTTTCATTTATTTATTGATACTGATTTGGGGTATTTGCATGCTTGGTAGATTATATGATAGTCCAGACGCCAGGTGTTGAAAATGTGAACCATAGCACGACGGAATGGGACTGCTACGAGAATTAGTCTACCCTCCACCCCCTATACTGACCATGCGGATTCAAAAATACCAATGGCACTTGCTTGCGAGTGGTGGAACACTCCGAAACTTGACATTTTATTATATTTTGGTGTTTCATGCAAGAAAATGCATGCTCCACAAAGTTTGAGGTGTAGTTTTTCGCTCAAATAGAAATGCCTAGAAGCCAAAGAATGTTTCCATAACAAACCAACACGATTAGTTACAAAAAATGGTAGAGTTAAAAAAAATGGCAAAACAATACGAGTTTTGAACAGACTTGAATAGTTAGAAGCAATTCAAATTGAATATTAGATATATGATAATATGAATCGTTGAAAGATCCATCAGTTCAAGATTTTTTTTCAATGTAATTTTTATTTTTATTGTCAATACTGTAAGAACTGGAAAATAATAAATTTGTAATATACGAGTAATTCGTTTTCAGTGAAGCACCAATGACGCAGAAGGCTTTAGGTCTTTACAGTTAAAGAAGGGGGCAGTATCCAAATTCTGCTTGTAGTGAAACTATATTTGTCTTGCCCAATCTTGAAAAGAACTAATAAATTAAACTGAATATTTGATGCATAATGATATTAATTGCTAAAAGCTCATTAGTTCAAAATTTTACTGTAATTTTAATATTTATTTTCAATATTAAGTACAAAAAAAAATATTTGTAATATAATTCATTTTCAGTAAAGCGCCAATGACGCAGTAGGTTTTAGGCTTCTACAGTGAGACGATACCCAAACTCTTGTTTGTAGTTATTTTTATTCAATTCAAACTTGATTCGCATATTAAATTTACATATTAATAGTTTTAAGATTTATTTATTCGTTTACATTGATATATATTGTATGTTCGTTCGTAATGATTGTTATTTAATTTCTGTTCCTTTTATGTTTTGTTTATACTTAAATAAGAAACTATTTTTTTTCGTTTTAAGATTGATTTTCATATTCAATCCAAGAAATACTCGCTTTAAGATCTATTTATTCATTTATATTATTACTTGTTGTATGTTTTTTGCTATGATTGTTTATTTAATTTCTGTTCGTTTTGGGTTTCATTCATTCTTTAATAGTAATTTCTGGTTGTTTTGAGTTTGACTTTTAACAAGTATTTGTATCTGCTGAACTTAAGTTTAAAACGGCCTTTACTTTTCTTTGAAAAACTTATTCTTCGGAAAGTATTTTTTAATTAATTGTTGTTTGTTCTTGATTGAAAAAAGTTTCAAGTTTTTATGGCATGGGGGGGGGGGGGGTGCTTAATGACCGATTATTCTTGAATTAAAATAATGGATATAGAACTTTAAATTTAAATCGAATGAGGCTTTATTCAAAGTCTACGATTACCTCTTTCATAAAAACCTTATGTATGAACAATAGACAGCTTGCATAACTTATGGACAGCGATTGGCAACAATGAATGGATTGACAAAATAGCTCCAATAAGGGGGTTTAGACCATTTCACTTGCTGACATAAAGGGATCACGACTGTTTGGAATTGACCTCAATAGGAATTTGTGTGCCAAAGCAATTTTGCATCTATCACAGAGTATGTATTTTAACCTTATAATTGGATAATTATTATAGATTTCCTATGTGTTCTTCCCATACAAGCCCCTTCCCATAAGTTATAAACCCCCCTTAATAAGTTATGCCCCTGGGCATTACTTACAACGCCTACCCCTGGGCCCTGGTGGGCCGTGTCGACACCGGAGTTTTTTGTTATCAGAACTTTGAACTATTTTAACAAAATGTCCATCTCAAAAGTTTTATCTGATGCATTTAGGGCGTGGAAGACGGAGGGGGCCTAGCTCTCCAATCTTTTTTGACTCTTAAATCGTTAACAAGAACATTCAGTTTACAATCAAATGAGTCCTCTCTGAAGTTTATACCAGCATCCCTTCCATACGAAATAATATAAAGGATTCGGAGAATCCTTAAATTACAAACCTTGCCCTGAGGGCTTTGGGGGAGTTGTAATCCTCAAAGACCTAATTTCCAGAACTTAAAACTACGTTTACTAAAATGGCTGTCTTAAAATTTTGATTGGATGTGTTTGGGGAAAAGTTGGGCGTGAGAGGGGGGTTAGTTGCCCTCAAATCACTTTCGACTATTAAAAAGGAAACTAGCCCTCCGAAATTCCAATCTAATGAGCCTTTTTTGAAGTTTCTACGACACTGCCTTCTATAAAAACCTTATATGCCCCCAGGGCTTAGTTTAAAACCCTTTCCTTAAGGGTTGTGGGGAATTGTTCTCCTCAAAAATATATTTTCTATCTGGAAATGAACTAAACTAAACAAAATGGCTATCTCAAAAGTTTGATTGGATGTGTTTGAGGAAATGAGGGGGGTGGGGGGTGGGGCTAGTTGTCCTCCAATCCCTTTCGACTATTAAAAAGGGCACCAGCTCTTTAATTTTCCAGCGATTGCGCCTGTTTTGAAATTTCTACGACAACGCCTTCTATAAAAAACCTTATATGCCCCCAGGGCATAACTTAAAAGCTTTGCCCTGACAGTTGTGGGGGAGTGTCCTCCTCAAAAATATATTTTCAATCTGAAAATCAACTACGCTGAACGAAAATGGCTATCTCGAAATTTTGATTGGATGTGTTTGGGGGAGTGATGGGCGTAGGGGGGGGGCTAGTTGCCCTCCAATCACTTTTGACTATTAAAAAGGGCACTATCCCTTTGAAATTCCAATCGAATGAGCTTGAAGTTTCTACGACAAAGCCTTCTATAAAAACCTAATATGCCCAGAGGGCATAACTTAAAGCCCTTGCACTGAGGGTTGTGAGGGAGTATCCTCGTCAAAAACATATTTTCTATTGGGAAATCAAATATACTGAACAAAATGGCTATCTCAAAATTTGGCGGGGCGGGGTGGGATAGACTGCTGGATGTGGGGGGGGCTAGTTGCCCTCCAATCATTTTCTACTGTTAAAAAGGGCACTAGCCCTTTGAATTTCCAATCGAATGAGCCTGTTTTGAAGTTTCCGTGAAAACTGCTTCTATAAAAACATGATATGCCCCCAGGGCATAACTTAAAACCCTTGCCCTGAGGGTTGCGAGGGAGTGTCCTCCTCAAAAATATATTTTCTACTTAGAAATTAACTACGCTGAACAAAATGGCTATCTGAAAATTTTGATTGGATGTGTTTGGGGAAATGATGGGCGTGGGGGTGGGGGGCTAGTTACACTCCAATCACTGTCGACTATTAAAAAGGGCACTAGCTCTTTAATTTCCAATAGAATGAGCCAGTTTTGAAGTTTCTACGACAACTCCTTCTATAAAAACCTTATATGCCACCAGGGCAGAACTTATAACCCTTGCCCTGAGGGTTGTGGAGGAATATCCTCCTCAAAAACATATTTGCTGTAAGGAAATCAACTACACTGAACAAAATGGCTATCTCAAAATTTTGATTGGATGTGTGTGGGTAACTGATGGGAGGGGGGAGGGGGGGGCTAGTTGCAATACAAAAAATTTCGAATATGAAAAAGGGCAAAAGGCCTTTAATTTTCAATAGAATTACCCTGTTTTTAATTTTATGTAAGAGCGCCTTCGATAATAGCCCTTAATACCCCACGAGCATAACTTAAATCTCTTACCCTGAGGGTTGTGGGGGAGTGTTCTCGTCAAAAACGTATTTTTTGTTTGGAAATCAACTACGCTGGATAAAATGTCTATCTCAAAATTCTTATTGGTTGTTTTTGGGGGAATCCTGGGCGTGGGGGGGAGGGGGCTAGATGCCCTACAATCACTTTCGACTATTAAATAGGGCACTAGCTCTTTGAAATTTCAATTAAATCAGCTTTTTTTAAAGTTTCTACGGCTACGCCTTCTTTAAATACCTTATATCCCCCCAGGACATAACCTAAAACCCTTGCCCTGAGGGTTGTCGAGGAGTGTCCTCCTCGAAAATATATTTTCTATCACGAAATCAACTACGCTGAACAAAATGGTTATCTCAAAATTTTTATTGGATGTTTTTAGGGGAATGATGGGCATAGGGGGGGGGGGGCTAGTTGCCCTCCAATCATTTTCGACTATTAAAAAGGGCACTAGAACTCTCGATTTCCAATCGAATGAGCCCCTTTGAAGTTTCTACGGCGACCCCTTCCGTATGAAGTGCCTCTGGGAAAAAAAAATAATCAGAGGCAACGCTGTAGCGTTGCCTATAGTAAAGGCCATACGGCTCCAATATTTTATTATCTATTATTTTTTTTTTTTCCCAGAGGTAATGGAAAATAATAAATTTGTAATATACGAGTAATTCGTTTTCAGTGAAGCACCAATGACGCAGAAGGCTTTAGGATTTTACAGTTAAAGAAGGGGGCAGTATTCCAAATTTTGTTGTAGTGAAACTATATTTGTCTTGACCAATCTTGAAAAGAACTATCAAATTAAACTGAATATTTGATGCATAATGATATTAATTACTAAAAGCTCATCAGTTCAAAATTTTACTGTAATTTTAATATTTATATTCAATATTAAGTACCACAGAAAACATTTGTAATATAATTCGTTTTCAGTAAAGCGGCAATGACGCAGCAGGTTTTAGGCTTCAGCAGTGAGGCGATACCCAAACTCTTGTTTCTATTTACTTTTATTCGATTCAAACTTGATTTGCATATTCTTTTTAAGTTCCGCTCGTTTTAAGATTTATTTATTCATTTACATTAATATATATTTTATGTTTGTTCGCATTGATTGTATATTTAATTTCTGTTCGTTTTAAGTTTCATTTATACTTTAATAGCAAAACATTTGTTTTCATTTTAAGCTTGATTTTCATATTCAATCTAAGCACTACTCGTTTTAAGGTTTATTTATTCATTAATATTAGTACCTGTTGTATTTTTTTTGCTATGATTGTTTATTTTATTTTTGTCCATTTTGGGTTTCATATATTCTTTAATTGTAATTTCTGGGCGTTTTGAGTTTGAATTTTAACAGGTATTCGTATCAACTGAGGTTAAGTTTAAAATGGCCTTTACTTTTATTTGAAAAACTTATTTTTCGGAGTTTTTTTTTAATTAATAATAATAAAACATTGGAGCCGTATGGCCTTTACTATAGGCAACGCTACAGCGCTGCCTCTGATAAATGGGTGATTCGATAATTGTGGATATGTGGAATTTCAACCCTAGGTTTAAATAACCAACCCAACACATTGTCGATTTTTCGAATTCTTAAGCGGCGTTCACATGCATATCTAGCTAGAATCCCATGTCCAGACACATGTCTAGCCAGACTTCAATATCTAGGCAACGACCGTTCACAAGTAAAATTCGGTGCTTAGCTAGACAAGCTAGACAAGGTGCTTGGCTAGACTTTGAGTTCTAGACTTTAGTTACTGCCTGTAATAGGATTTCAGCCGGTGTCTTTTATGGTCAACAAGCAAACAATCTACAACGAGTTGTACCTTTTATTTGGTAAATTGTGTTTTACCTAGAAACATTTATTTACATATTAATGATAATCAAAGTTTTTGCAGAGTATTGGGATGCAAAAACTTGTATTGAATAAACTATGAAGAAAGATTTACTAGACAAAGTTTTACATGGTATAAAAAAAGAATAAACTAAAAAAGAATACTAACTTTGTTTGCGTAGCAGAAAATAGAAGTGTTTGTCTTTTTGGTGGCAGATTTTCAATAATACCATTCATAGTTTTTTGAAAACCAAGGTCCAAACATCTGTCTGCTTCGTCTATAACAAGGATCTAAAAAAAAAAGAGAAAGAGTACTTTTCATATGTAAGAGAAAACTTATGTTAAGAGAAAAAAAGAAAGGAAGAAAGAAATTTAAATTGATATTGCCAAGAAAGAAAACAAGAAACCTAACAAATGAAGATAATACAAAATTTCAAAGCATACCTTTATCCCAAATAATATCATTCAAACTTACCGAAAAAATTTTCAAGAGCCAAATCAACTCCAGTAAACTTCTTAAAAGTACAAATACAATTTTTTCATAGGGAACTGTAATATTTCGTATTTTTTTTTTTTTAACTACAGGGAACTTCTAATTTCGTACAAGTTGAGCATGTTTCATTTTTCCAATAAGCTTAACGCAAAACGTTATAGGAGTTTAGTTTATTAAGCTGATTTACAAAAGACAGAAATAATACTACTGTTTTAGTGGCAGAGCCACTTTTCTTACTCTTTCCCTTTATTTACAATGTCTTTGTTTTGCTCGCGCATTAAGGCCAGAGTTGTCAGCTGATTTTTTCTGCCAGATTAAGCCCTAGATTTTTCACGCAAGTGCACTGGATATTAGTTTTTAAAACCTTAAACGAGGATGTTCCAACTAAGAAAAATACTATCTTGCCATAAGTACACACGTTGAGAAAATAATTATGACTGTCTAATTAAAACTCACGATATTGCGATAAGGACCACCGTGTGAGTTTAATCTCCATTGACAAAATAAATATCTTTTTTTTTATTCCCGCTGGATGTTACGTAGGCAGCTTTAAAAACTGCAGCGTCCAATATAACTCGGTTTTGGAATAACAACAAGCAGTTCAAAATAATAATACAAAAAACTGACCAGAAAAAGAAAAACAGTTGTGATGAAGCAAAGTACTGAGGGTCGACGGAGGTAAAGATAATTTTTAATAAGGAATTGTTAAACTGAGACACTTGTCAAGATTAGTTTCATTAAGACAGGGTATGGGGAATACTTAAAATTATATTTTAATTATTTACGTTGCTCCGGTGAACATAAATCTGCTACTACAATCTGGGGCATGTCAGGACATTTACTAAATAACTGGAAACATACTTTAAACAAATAAGGGAGTACATTTTCCAAGGGCTAAAAATAAATCAAATTTCTTTTTGCGAAACCCCTATTTTGGCTGGCAAACAAAGAAAAAAAAAAAAAAAAAAAAGCTAAGCGCGCTCCTCCTCCATCCCAATCTATTGAAAAATTCCCTCTTTACACCCTCTCAGGCGTTCCATTTCCCTTAAATCTTTCCTTATGACCTCCTCCCACCTCTATTCGGGAACGACGTGCTTTTCGTTTTGGCCCTAGATGACAAAAATTATTTTTGGGAATCTGTCATGTCATCCTTCATTCTTTTATTAAGTACCCTCGTATATCCAAAAAGGAATTTGTTCTTCTTGGTTGAGCTGTGCAGAAAGAGGAACCAAACAAAAGGAGTAATTCAAAGTAAAATTGATCGTTTTTTTTTTAAGGAAAGCCATTATTTTTTTAGAAGAAGTAAAACAAATTAAGTAAAGTCGAATTGAGTAAAGTTGAAGTAAAGTCAACTAGCTGACAAAGATCCAACGAGAAGAATCTTTCTAATTTTTTAGCTCACTTCGGGGAAAATCTTCAGATTTTCATTTTTCATTTTGAGCACGACAACCTGACTTCTGTGACACGGGTGAATTTGAGAGTTTTATATAACAAGACATGACAGATTTATTGGCCTCAATTGGTTATAATGAAGGCTTTATCCAGAAAATTATCAGTTTCCCCAACCCTTACGAAATAGATACGTCTCTGCAAATGGAGCCAGTGAATATAGACTTACCTAAAAAATATTTCCCAAGTTATAAATTTCTTTTACAAAAAAGTTTAGATAGCCCCTTTAGTTTTTAGTCACAAAAATATCTTAAGAAAGAACTTTCCTAGAGACAAAGGGTCCTTGAAAATTATTTGGTAGGATGAGAACGAGGTCGCGTGCAAGAAATCAACTCGATCTATATTGCTTTTAAAAATTCCAATAAACAAAAAAGTGACAAGAGTAATAAAAAAAAACCATAAAAACTATAATAAAATAACCTGAAGGTTTGTTGTGTCCATCAACGGGTTTTCATTCATATGCTGTAGAAGTCTTCCAGGAGTACATACCATAACATTGCATCCCTGTAACCTTTTCTGTTCAAACTTTAAATCTTTACCCCCTATGATGAGGCCAGCTGAAAATCCGTGATGTCTCCCAACATTTCGTAAAGTATCGAAAATTTGATAAGCTAACTCTCGAGTTGGAGTTATAATTAATGCTCCCAAGCCATCCATTGGGTTCCAACGTTCGGTAAACAGTATTTCTAATACCTGGATGAAAAATATAAAATTAGCAAAAAAAGTCTGAGTGGTAGAACTAAAGTGTGAATTAAGGAGGTGTTTTTCCAAGGCCATGGAAAAAATTGTCGAGGGTCGGGAAGATCTAGACAGATGACACAATAGTAAAATATTGAATTGATATCTTGAGAAATTCACACAGAAAGTAGTCAGTCTGGTCTTCACCCAGTTAAAGATAAGAACGGTGCCTCAATTAGTGGTAGGTATAGTACACAGTTTATATAATTATCCAGTATGATCATTCCCTATCTCACCCATTATAAAAACCCGGACCAAAGTTTTAAGAATGTCTTAAACCGTGTAAAAGTTGTAACAGATGATATAGAAAAGAATGAATAAAATTCAGCAATTTGAAAATGAAGGAAGATTTGTTTTGTGAGGATTTAGAGAGAGAACTAAAAGGACAAAAACAATCATGAAGCCTCGAGGGTCGATAGTGCGGTTCGTGAGCTTTCGAAATATGGTGGTTATAGGAAAAACACTGAAGAATAGGAATGAAATTTTGGGAGAAGGGGAAGTACTTAGACATATTAGAAAAAAATCAATTAAACCTTTTTGTAAGAAAGGTGACAAGAGTGAGTATGCGTATTACAAGGGCATTGGTTTGATTTCAGTAAGAAGCAGACTACTCAGCATGATGATCTACTTTGCATGTAAGACTTTCGAAAAGCAAGAACTAAAACATCCAAAGCATAGATAAGCTAAAAAATACAGCTTAGAAACTGAAAAAAAAACAACTTTAGTTTTTTTATAATAGTTAAAATTATCAAAGCACAGTACATTATTTACTTTACAAAGGACGTTTAAAAAGGGTAATAAACTCTTAAACTCCAAGATTTGAAGACTTTTTTCTCTCTTTTTTACGCTTTAGAGATTCTATTAAAATCAATTGCTCCTTTTCAAAAATAGTAAAATTTAAGATTTACTTTTAATACAATCTTAAGCGTCATTCAAATCAGAAAATCGGTGATTTCTTCGGCATTCAGCTTGACAAAAAAAAAGCCAAAATAGAAAATTAAACTTATAAATAACAAACGTTGTCTATTATCTAGGATACATTCTTTCCGTGATGATGATTCAATCAAAGTGCAACAGAGTCAATGCCTTTTTATGGTTCTTCGTTTATATAACCTAAACATTTAAGGCATGTCTTCCGTCAAGTGCATTTTAGATGAGAACTCAACCCGTTCTCTTTGCCATGTCTTCCCTTGTATGTTCTTTTCTTTTCCATTTTCTAGATAATTTTCTTTTAGCGACAAAAATCTACCAACAACGAGTATAAACATTACCAAAACATGAGGTAACGTTTTTCAGACGATTATTAAACTTTTTCTACCTTATTTCCGAAAGTAGATTTTATAAAACTAATGCATCAGCTGGCATAAAATCAGATCACAACGGTACAACTGCAGCAATAAGAATGCAACTTTAGAGTAAAAAGAGACTAGTGTCATATCTCCATTAACTTTTCAAGAAATAAAATAATTAGCTTGCGATAATCCTACTTACACGTTCACTAATAGATCTGAAATTCTTTGACACTAATTTCATTGAAGGACTCCATTCAGAAATCGAGTTGAGAACAAGATTTTTAAGAAAACCACTCTTTTTATGTAGGAGCCTAGGCCATAAAAAAAAAAAAAAAAAAAAAAAAAAAAAAAAACCTGTTATTCAAAATTCGGCTTGACATTTTCTAATAACTAATATATCATACCGGAACAAGAAAAGCGATGGTTTTTCCACTTCCAGTCTTAGCAGCTCCAAGTATATCCAGTCTTTTCAATGCCAAACCAATGGACTCCTTCTGAATTTCCGTTGGCATTGAGTAGCCGCTTTCATCAAGACCAGATAAGGTTTTCTTACTTAACGGAAAATCTTTAAATGTTTTAATTGTAGTTGTATCAATCTAAAGAAAATAATGTGTTAATGATAATAAATAGGAAACTTCAAAAAAATATGATCTTCAGAGAGATAAATAGAGTATGCCGCTTTTAGCAATTTATTCTTATTCTTAAGAATTGTATTTGCTCCAAAATGATATTTCAGCCTCAGTTTCTTTTTTCTTCCTATCGAAATTTGGGTATTTAGAGCAGTATTAAAGGCCTTAAAAGAGAAGTATAAGTTCGTGAGTGGAAAGCATTATCTTTGAAATCATTCATAAATAATAAGAATAAAACCTTTCGAAGAGCTAAATATCACTCTGATTTTCTTTTACCCTAAAGACTAAATGCAGAAGCAATTTTAATAAATTTAGGTGTTTTGGTAGATTTTTTCCGCAATCTTAGTGATTTTTGAACGCTTTTCATGAGGAGATTTTCTCTGGCCAGTGGCAATTCTAGTTCTCAGAACACGATTCTTATTATCATAGTCACTACTACTTTGCTTATTACTTCTAAGCAGACCACCTCATTAAGCTCTTTAGATTATTGTTAGGAAGAACAGCTAATTTTTAAAATCCAAATATACCTATTTAATTATTTAAAACGCTTCATTTTAACAATAGTTTAGAATTAGTGGTGGGGCGATGCCAAAATTTATCCCGTTCTCGGTTCTAATCTCGATTCCACCAAATGTCTCGGATTCCAAGACTTCTCCCAATTTCAGGAATACTTACCATTCTTATGGTATCTATAGCAAAAATAAGGCTTTAGATTAGCAACATCGCCCAACCAACCGTTACCAATAATAAAGGCGTAGACCAGAAATATTTCCGGAAATCAAAAGGGATCAGATATCAATTTCAATCTTTCCCCCTCTCCTTCCCTATCAAATTTTATCAAGCTTAATGCTAAACATCAAAAGCTATGAACCCAAGAAAATTTGCCTGATTTTCAAAAAAAGGAGAAACAGTATAAAAAAAAACTCAAGCAATCTTAATGAAAATCATACCGTCAGATTCAGCATATCATAGAGCCCTACTGTAGAGGTTTCAATGTCCTATCCACAAAAACGTGGACTTTTCTATTTTTTGCCAGAAAAAAGATCCTAGATGCGTGTTTTATTTGTTGTTGTTTTGTCATGGGTGATCGTACAGAATCAATATTCCTAGAACATCGGGAGAGGGCTCGTTCAAACGGAAAATAAAAGTTCTTGTGTCCTTTTCAAGTAAACAAAAAGATCGGGGGGCAACTAGTCTTTTTTCCCCTAAGACAGCGGATCAAAATTTTGAGATAGCCATTTTGTTTAAAATGGTTGTAAGATCCAATTATGTCTATGTGAATGACACGAACCCCCCCCCCCTCCCCGACAGCTCCTTGGGAAAGAGTTGTAAGGTATGCAGTAGCAAATATACGGAAATTTTTCTGGAAGTGGGATATTCCACAGGATAATTTTGCGAGGGGAGGAAATTTTCTAGGGAGAATTTTTCAAGAAGAGGGGGTTTATGAATTCTACCTGTTTTAAGCGTTCTAAAATAGTCATGGAAAAACTTGCATATCTTTCTGGTCAGCAAAAAGACTAAGTTTTGAGCTATACAGTAAGTGACAATCAGAACATACGACACTCCTGAAACACAAATACTACTACAACTACTAATAACTAACTGCAGCAACAAGCCATTTGAGGCCAGGTGAGCCGGACGTGCTGCTCCACCATCCCAACCTGTTCAAAGCTTTCCTCATCACATCCTTCCAAGAAGTTCTGATTTCCTTTAAATCCTTTTCTATGACTTCTTGTCACCCCATTCGGAGGCGACCTACGTTTCGTTTGGCCCTATGGGTACTCAAACCTAAGCATAGACATA
The DNA here is from genome assembly GCF_049724085.1 of Artemia sp. Qi Xiang Cuo. Lineage (NCBI taxonomy): Eukaryota > Metazoa > Arthropoda > Branchiopoda > Anostraca > Artemiidae > Artemia > Artemia sp. Qi Xiang Cuo. The sequence goes on from NC_142801.1 coordinate 41,932,088, forward strand.
TAACATATCGTCTTCCGTTTTCCCAAGCGCCCATGTTCTAGAACCGTACTTAACCACTGTCATCACTGCAACTTCCAATATTCTAATCTTGGTCCACAAACTTATCTTCCTATTCCACCCAATTTTTTTCAAAAGTGAAACAATTCCCTGGGCCTTGCCTATTCTACTTTTTACATCTCCACTGAAACACTTCACACTTGCATCTTGAAACATTGAGCCCAGTGTATCTTCATGGGGGACTTGGGTTTGCACCAGCGAAATGAATCACGTCTTTACTTTTAAAGATTATATGCATATTTATATGCAGAGAAAACGATCAAACCGCTTGATAAACCGTGGATGACCGACGAAATCTGAGATCACAAAGGGATGAACTATTCGAAACAAACCGTCTAGACAAAGCAACACGCTTATGAAACTTAGTAGTCAAAAGATTTCGTGATGCCCGCAAAGCCCACGGGTCAAAAACAGTGGAGAAGTTCATGAAAAGCGATCCCAAGCGTTTTCACAGCATTGTGCAAAAATTGTGGGTCGAAAAAAATAATCCTGAAATCTTGGACGAAAGTTTGAACAAACTTTGACAACAACCAAGTAAACTCCTTTCTTGCAAGCATCTGTAGCAAACACCACCCTCTCAAAGAACTCCCACCCAAAGAAGAAGAAATATCTAAGATCCCAGTCATTACGCTGGAAGAAGTTGAAAAAAACTAGCCAAACTTGATCCCCGTAAGGCGGCCTGTCCGAAAGAGGTACCCCCAGCTGTACTGGTCCATTGCGCCAAGGAACTCTGTGTACCCCTTGCGGCAATTTATAACCAGTGATTAGTTGAGGGTGCCTTCCCCAACTGCTTCAAAAAAGCGTATATAGTGCCAATCCCAAAGATAGCTGACGCGACTGAAATTAAAGACCTCCACCCAATATCAAAGACCTCTATATTTTCAAAAATTTTCGAGCGATTCATCTTGAACTGACTATACGAGGATATAAAGGAGTCCATAGATCCCCAGACAGTTCGGCTTCCAGCCCAAACGAAGCATCATACACTATCTAGTCACCCTACTGGATGGAATGCTTCGTCACCTAGAGTGCCCAGACTCCTTTGTGGACCTTTTGATTGCCGATATGGTGAAGGCATTTGATTATCTGGACCACCCACTTGTTGTCAGTGGAGCCAACAACATGGGAGCAAGACAATTCATTGTAAGGCTATTTGCTAGCTTCCTGAGTGGCAGACTTCAGTGTGTTCAACTCTCCCTTGATATCTTTTCTGAGTTCCTCAGGATTACCTGCGGTGCCCCACAGGGTACTATCCTGGGTCAGATTGCTTTCGTCATAGCAGTCAATAAGCTACTAAAGAAAAATCCGAACAGGGCCAAGTTTGCTGATGACCTCTCCTTGCCTCTCTTGCGTCAATTAGCCACAGCCAAAGACGAGCTTAAGCTAGCCTTTGATGAACTGACAATGGAGGCTCAGGAGGCTAGGATGGAAATCAGAAAGGAAAAGTGTTGTCTTGAGAGTGAACTTCCTCAAGAAACACACAGGCAACATTGAAACAGAAGTTGAGCTCAAATCAGTGGAACTGTTATTGACAAAAACCTGAAATGGGATTCCCAAGTTAACAAGATTGTAAGCAAAGTAGCAGGACTACTAAGATCGTTCGCGAACCTGAAACGCTTTGGTTTTACCACCCTGGCCTTTACAAACATCCTAAAAACATACATCTCACCCGCCCTGGAATACGGTTGTCAAGTCTGGCATCTTGACTTAACAAAAGAACAGGACAAGCGAATAGAGAATATGCAGAAACGGGTTTGCCGTATCATCCTCGGCCAAGCCAACAGTTCATACGAGGAGAGTTTCCAGAGGCTCGGTCTCAAAACCCTATTCCAACACAAACACAAAGCAGTCATGAGGTTCGGCCACCAATGCCTTCTTCCACAACGGCATAGAAGCATCTTACCGGATTTCTTAGAGCCAAGAATTGACGGTCCTGCGACAAGGAGCAAAGCTGCTCTTAAAGTTGTCCTGAAACAACCAGCACCGAATTCAAGTCCGCGCTACTTTCTTCATTTATACCATATTTTGTCGGATCATCTAATAATTGTACATAGTTAATTATTTTTAGTGCTTTAATTTGATGTTGATAATGTTGACAATGCTACTGTCATTTTTATAATATTACGGCGCAGTAAATGAATTGATTGATTGATTGATATTCTGACCTGCACAGGACCTTCTCTATGGGTAGGCATAGGAACGCAAAGTGCAGAAAACCCTATGAACGTAACTTTCTGTACAGGTAAGCATATGAATGTATAATCATTTCCAGGTGAGTGGATATCTCTCAAGCTAAAGGTTTTTCTGAAAAGCCTCTCTTGAAAATGAAAATGTGAAATTCATTACCCTAAATTCACTTTTAACGTTCCCCCCCCCCTAAAAAAATAAAAAGAAGAAATAGGCATATATATATATATATATATATATATATATATATATATATATATATATATATATATATATATATATATATATATATATAAGGTGTGCAGTTTTTAAGGGATAATTATCATTCTTAAAGTCTAGCTATACAAAAATTAAGACTGAATGAAAAGGTAGAGACTGAGAGGGGAACGTAATCACGTTCCCTTCACGTTAATGAGAGTTCCAAATATGATATTGAAAAACAAACAGAAACTAAATTTTTAAAAAGCAGTTTTCCCAAATAAAGAAACAACAAACAGACATGATCATACATATATGAGAAGGGGTGCCCACTCCCTTAAACTCCCCCATTCTTAGTGCTGAAGCGTGACCAATGTTTTCCTTAAAGCATGTTAGAATGTGAAAAATATAGTCAGTTGAAATTACAAGTATATCATCTGTCAATTGCATTCTACAACATTTTGACTAAAAATCTGATTGTCAGAAGCAAATACAACTAAATGACTTTCTTTCTCAAAACATTGTGATAAAAAGAAAATTAGAATTTTATTATACTGTTCTTGCTTTAGTCCTGCATTTTGTAGCATTGAGATGCAAGAATCAAACTTTTGCATCAAGATTACGGAAGTCCAGGGGGGTAGCCCCACTTATTTATAGGATAATGTTTGAAGCTAAAATGTTGTCCCTAAATTTCATTATAACCACTATAGTTTAGGATTTTTCAATTGGTGTAAATGGTGATGCTTGCAGAAACAGCTCCTTATTAATATATGCGTAATAGCTTTACCTTTTAACCTAGTTCTGCCTAACAAGATTCTACAAATTGCTACTACACAAAGACACTTCAACTTCAAGCATCAAAATTTCTATAAAAGATTTTTGAAGCACTCTACAGGATAAGATTTTACAGGAATCAATGTATGGCTTTGTAGGTTCAGTATTAAAGTAAACTAAAGTGAGAAGATTAGCAGAGACCAATTTCAATGAGAAGCATAAGTTTCTAACAATGATGGTAACTAAGAACCCAAACAACAACCTGGATTTTATTCATTGTTGTCTTGAAAAAAAAAAAATTTTTGTTCTACTACAGCAATTGCTACAATATCATGGCCAATGCATGAATTAAAATCTAGTACAATGTACTAACAATAATTTTTAGTACAAATATACTAAAAATGAATAATTTTAGCTATGTTGGGTATCATCACTCTGAAAAAGACAAGAGTTTACCTGATTGATTTAACATGAATTCCTCTGCATAGCCTACTAGTTCCACCATAAAAAAAAAAATTTCCTTGAAAAATCCTTACGTTTTCATATTGAGAGGTAAGTCTTGCAATTTCTGATGTTTCAATCTGTCCTACTTTGATTCTCTGCTTATATATCTTTATTTTCTTCTTTCCTGTCTTCTGTCCCTCCATTAGATAGATATCTGAAAAAAAAAAATACACACAAGTTAATATTCCAAAAATACACAGAATCCTCTTTCAAGCAAAAAGAGTATGAGGTATTCTTATAAGCGCATTTGGATATTTCTCAACACTAAAACATTTATTAAATATGCAATCATTCGTACCCTATTCATATAATTTTAGTACACTTTATTTTTATAAAACTCTATTATGTTAAATCACCATCTTTCCCCTTGTTTGCTTTTGAAAGAATAGATGTGTTAAAATTTCGATTTTTTTTTTGTTTTTAGTAAACAACCTATCTACTGCAAGATGCAATAAGACTTTTATCTGTGACTGTCCACTCTTTATTTTAGGTCATTTCTGTGCAATTTTCAGTTTGAATCTTACCCTTTACTTCAGCAATGAAAGTTACACCATCAAATTCAGCATATCTTAGATTGCATAGAGCAGAGATTTCAAGATGGTCAACAATGAATGTTGTGCAATTGCAACACTAAAATCAATTGTAAGAGTAGCAATTATTATGTTTGGAAAGACTGTTGAATGGGAACCAAATGGTATATTGATATATTGGGTGGCAAATGCATCACATCTCTGAGAAAGCTGCTGAAATCGTGAGCAACAGAAATCTTCCAAATGCTACAGAGCAAGAATTTTGATATTAATGTTGAGTTCAGAATAGGACCTAAACTGTATTATCACCCACACATCTTTCAAAACTATAGTTGGGGTTGTTGTTTGCTTCCACAAAACCCTAATAGAATATACTAGCACAACAACAGTTAGCCTTTCCTCTGAAGCCACGGGGCCTATTGTAGATTTTTACTGACCTATATTGTCTGAGAAGCAATTATTTACCCTAGAGAAGGAGTGGAGGCACAGGGTTGGACAGTGGCATACAAAAGGTGTTCTAATACTCAGGCGGAATTTAAACTTGCCCCCCCCCCCCCTATTTTTTCGATTTTTTACAAACTGTTAAAGATACAGTTAAAAAAACTAATTTGAAGTACAAACAAAATAAAACATTTTAAACTTAATAGTCCTATTAACATTAATGTTATAATAATTGAGATTATTATACATGGCAAAGTGTATAATCAGTTATTAAACAGTGTGTATTAGAAAGAAACAGCTAATTCAAGATACTACCACTGCAATCCATGTTAAAACAAATAGGAGATGGTAATGAAACTATTTTGAAAGCAACGTTTTGTAAAGATCAAATTTTGTCATTCCCTACCAGGATGGCACTCAAGGCAGTCCCCCCTCCTACATCACTGGGGATGGAAACGCTTTTCCAGATCTAGATTCGGGTTAAGTTATAGCACTATTTCTGAAGGATTTATTTTTCAAGAAAAAAAAAATCTGAATCAATTAAATCTTTTGACTTGAAGGGGAGGAGAGGATGTAGGTTAAACTTTAAATATCAGTAAATTTAGGGAAGTTGCAATTAATATGCTAGCTAATAGATAAGCATTACACTTGATATACCTTTCAATACTCTTTATAAATATACTGATCAATAGCATTATAAACTCCCTTTTGAGTCCTAAAATAGGCTTTTATTCCTTTTTTTCAACTTTTTTTTTATTTATTAGTTATATCCAATTTTGTCACAGTAAATTTAAGTCACAAGACAGAATCAGATAAAAAAAAAGAAACTAAGGCATACCTTTGGCCAACTGGGTCTCTGTCTACCAGGCACAATCTTATCAGCAACAAAGAAGAGGAAAATAGGTAATCCAATTAGCTGATCATTTGGCATTTTGCCCATAAAATGCCAAAGAGAAACAAGGCTAAATGAAAAAGTTCCACATGACTGCAAAAACGTTTGCACATAAAACTAGTTCTCATAAAGTCTACACATTAGACTTTGACTCTTTTCTAAAGAGTAAGGTAATGTATTACTGGCTGACCAAATCACTTTCTCTCCAGCACTATCTTATCAGCATTCTGCATATCCAAGCATCTTTTTCTTCCATTTTTCCAACTTATAAATGAGCTTTAATTGCATGTTTTTTTCTTTAATGTTAGGATTAAACAATCTTCTTTTATAGAATGATGTCAGTGCTGAATACTATTCATTACTAAACAAATAATGAAATGCAAGCTGACAGAAGTCCAAAAGCTGCTACAATGATGACACTTACTTTGGGAAAATTAAAAATCAAATTATGGTATTTTGAAAGTGAGTCATAAATTTTCAAGTTCCTTGATTGATTATTTTCATATAAAAGGTTTTTAAATTATCTAAAATACACGAAGCTTGCTTTAATCTAGTTTAGAAATCATTGATCAGCAGTCCAAATTTGATATCAATTTGTTGAAATTAAAGCAAAGTCAAATGGTTTCCCTCCATGGTTCAATGTTAAGTTTTTGTTCCTTTTTTAGGAACCCATAATTCTACTGAATTGAAAACCTCTATGTTAAAGCAATTAGAAACTACATGAAGAAATTTCAAATGAGAAATTTGTCAAGTTTAAAATGCCCCAATATCTGAACTTTAAAATTGTATATAGTGCCTGTAGGGGCATAATACATAAATCTTTTTTTTGGCAATATTAGGCCCAGTTTTAGATCCCAGCTGCCACAGGTCCAAGCACTCAATTTCTATCTGTTAAAAATTAACAATGACTCCCAATTTCTAAGACTCTATTCTCACAACCGCCCTACAGGTGAAAACAAAATTGGAATATAAACATTTGTAGGTAATTATCTTTTCCCCAAATTAATTAATATCCCCAACCTGTCAAATTATTATGGAATCGTTTGGGTAGGTATAAAACCTAAAGTTTTACCACATCTTTTTAATTTGACTGTGTTTTGCTGCTGTTATTATTCCCCAAACCAAACACTACACAGATACAGCAATTCTACCAGCAATTACACAGTAGTGCTTACTTTGTCCTCTGCAAATCCCCAAATGCTGGTATTTTTCTAGCAGTTGATGCTAACATCCTGAAGTTAAACCCCTTTTGTAATTCTCTTAATTTGAAATAGATAATAGAAATACTAACTACCAAATTCTACCCTTGATTGGATTTGCACAAATTTGTGTACTTCCTGTAGTCCATGAGTCAGTTTTCCTCTTTAGGCGGAATCTAACATTTTTGTTTATTAATGAAACCTCTATCCAGTTTTAACTTACTTTTTCTATTCCTGAATCCTCTAGCCAGTCAGTTTCTAGTGATGGCATTTTTTACTTTGGATCTGATTACAAATGAAAACCAGCTGGCTATCATTGAGAACAATGAATATAATGATAAAATCCACCAACTTTCAAGAACTGATCAAAACAAAACATATTGACTGCTTCCTTGATAAAAATTTTAAACTTTTTGCAATGACAAACTATTCATCACCAGTGAATTGAAAAAATTAATTAGAATTAAAATAAATCTACTTTAGCATGGCAAAATGTACAAAGCTAAATTGGCTCCATAAACATACAAAAAAAAAAGAAATACATAAGTCTGCTTCTTCATATTACAAGTATAAGTCAAGAATTTATATTCTACTAAGTCAAAACAATGGTATAGTAGAATAAAAAAATATTTGTGGGAAAAACAAAACAATATTGATTTCTATCTTGAAAAAAAAATCTTACATTCAGAAAACAATATGAACAAATTCCATTCCTCCATAGCATAATGCCTCCCTCCATTCTCTAGACAATCCTTACTATTTGATTTTTACCAACTTTCTATTCTTTTACTCTTAGACATAGAGATCTTCTATATAAGGGACTTGTGCATCCCAAGCTTTAATTTGGAATGTCTCTAGCCTTCCCTTATTTTAAAAGGACACAAAAGTTCTTGAAGATGTGCAGAGACATGCCACCAAATTAACATTTGGCATGCAGGAGCTTTCTAGACTATCAAAGCTGAATCTCCCTACACTTGTTTACAGGAGAAATAGAGGGGATGCTATTTTAGCCTTTAAATTAATGAGGGCTAATACTCTCCCAGTATTATTCCCTACTGTTGGTCCCAATTCAAGAACTAGAGGTCATCACATGAAACTTGTTAAGCAGCCTACCATATCCACAAAAATTGTCAACAGTCGGAGCAAACTATCTGAAGAAACAGTTACTGTTGTCTCTGTTGATGTTTTCAAACAAGGGCTGGAAGCTGAGTGGTCCTCCAGAGAGTGTAAACTCGACTGGGATGCTACTGATCATCCAACTGCACCTGGTCACTAATAAACTTTGAAAACAACCCATATCATCAGTCTGGAGCACTACAAGGAGAAATCCTTAGATTGCTCCAAGTTGCAATTTAAGGTAGTTTAATTAGACTAACTACAGTACCTCTTCCCTATCTAATACAACAAAAGTTGTCAAATACCTAAACAGATGTTCTAATCCTTTCCAATTTACAATGGTGCAACCCAGGGAAATCTGTTAGGCCCAATTTTATTCCTTGCCATGCTAAACAACATTGATGTTAATTTCTTGGATTGATGGAAATTTGTTGACCATCTAACTGTCTTACACATGTTACAAAAAATATCCTGGAACAGATATTAGATGAAAATGCTGACAATCAATCCTTTAAAGTCAATAATTAAAACTTTATGATCTTTCATTTATCATATTTCCCTCTGATGTCAGTTAGTAATAAGAAATTACTGGGTGTTGCTATCTCAAGCAATACAAAATGGGGCTAAAATATTGATGATATTATAAAACACACAAAGTACCACATTTTCCCTCAATAAACTCTTCAAAATAATTTACAGTCTAAAATTGTATTGTTTCAGAATGTCCCTCTTATTGGTACACTTCATTCTTGTGGGACACCTATTCTGTCATCTGTAAGAAACTATTGGACAGAATAAAGGCACATGGGCATAGGCAGCATATTGTCTAGGGGGGGGGGAGGGGGCAGTCAATAGTGTGATGGAGTTTTATCAACTGCTTTTTCAGCCATATCAAATGTAAATTTGAAGGTCTAGGGGGGGGGCAGCTGCCCCCCTCTCTATCTTGTCAAAAAGGGTGCTTGTTATCAGTAATGAAGTCAAAACTTCTCAATGGCATAACACCATTAACCACATCACAATGGTTATCCCTATTGATGTTAGAAAAGCTTATTAATGATGCAACACTGTTAAATACATCCCAATGGTCATTGGTAATGATGTAAAACAAAACATCTTAACCATGTTGATCAATCATTGCATTCATAATTTACCAAAGTTATCTTGTTGGCATTGCTATTCTCAATGACTTTCATGGCATCGTTGAATTCCTCCCTGAATACTCACATTCCATGGGGTCAAAGCTTGATCTGTACAATTTTCATATCATAAAAACATTTATCTTTAAGGAGGGTGAAGCTTTAATTGGCTCCCTTCTTTGGAGAGCCAATTTAGTCACCCTAAAGGAACAGAACAAAAAGTTAATTGAATTTTGCTGATACTCTCCTTCATAGCCCCTGAACAAATTCACTTCTCTACTGTCAATTGTCTTCCCCCCCCCCTTCCAATTCATGTTCCTTGTCCTGCTTCTACAAATATCTCTATTTTACCCTATTATAATTTTCTACAGGAAGATATAAGAGAACTTTTTCATGTATCTAGTTGGTATGTTACATAAATGAATCTATTATATTACCATTGATAATCCCAATGATCATCAGTAATGAGGTAAAAAAAAACCATCTTAACTGCATTGATCAATTGTCATGTTCATAATTTACCAAAGTTATCTCGTTGTCTATGCTATTCTCAATGACTATCAAAGGATTGTTGACTTCCTCTCTGAATACTCACATTCCTTGAGGTCAAAGGTTGATCTGTACAATTTTCATAATTGTACAGTTCATTTTGTGAAATCTCACAAAACAGGTTTTCTGCTTAAATAAAATACAAGAAAACTGGGTAAATATTTACCAAATCATATTATTGAGTAATGACTAATTTGAATATAGCCTACCACTTGATGCCTTTTTTTTATGCTCTTTCCACATATAGGCTAATAATAAATTTTTTCGGAAATGAATTCCAGTCCCAATCCCTATATGTACCAATTCTGGGTGTATATTTGCACTTTAGGGGGTGAGGGTAAAGTTTAAACTTACCTCCCATTTACATCAAAAATAAATTTGTCCTCCCCCCTAATGTGCAAATATATACCCTGAATTGGTATATATAGGGTGGGGGCTAAAATTTTTAAAGGTCATCAAAGGTCACTACCCTCTAGAGGAAGGAGTGGAGGTATGTAGACTGCTTCAGAATACTTTCCCAGGACATACTTTAGGCCTAGTTTGTAGACCAATCCCTGAAAGTTTCATTTTCCTAACCTAACCCCTTTCCAAGATATTGAAAAGTTTAAGTTTAAAGATATCAAAGAGTTTAGAAGAATAGGAAGACAGGCCTAAGTGTGCAAACCAAAATTAAGATAGCCTACTGGAAGCTACAATAGTCAAGTATAGTTCTAAAGCATGAGCACTCCAACACCAAAGGAGAATTTGCTACATGTTTTCAAGAGAAATTGCCCACAGGTTGTTTTGGGTACCTGACTTACGGGATACCACCAGGTGGCTACTTTGATAGTGTATATATATATATACAAATCTTTAAATTAGCCAACTGGCCAACCAGAATTTTGAAGCCTAGGAGTCCAGCTGGACATAAGGAAACATATTAAGAAAACAATTTTTAGTCCATAATATGCAGAATGATCCTAGTTAACACATTTTGCAAGGGGAGAACCTTTATCTTCACTTCTTTCCTTGTTTTTCCAATTTTTCTAAGAAATTCATGAATTTCTTAGGACCTATATATTCACAGAATATATACCCCCACCCCCCTAATGTGCAAATATATACCTAGAATTGCATCCTCAATCTATATATAACACCCATTTGCATCACAAATGAACTTTACTCTGATATTAGCCATATGGTGGATGTCCCCTGACTGACTAGGCTAACTAGCCTATCTTAAACAGTAAACTTCTCAAAAAATGTGATTTAATCCTGCTTTCTAGGGATATAATTAGAGAAAGGATGAGATGACTATGACATGTCTTGTGAATAAAGGATGAAAGATTGTCCTCATTGGCCAACCACCAAGGGTCAAACAAAAAGCAGGTCATCCACAAATGGGGGAGAGGATATCATAAGGAAAGATTGAAGGGCAGTTAAAACTTCTTTGGAAGGTATAAAAAGGAAGGCTTTGAACAGGTTCAGATGTAAGGGGAGCATGCTTAGCTTTGTGGGCCTCTGTGGCCTGGTGCTGCAGCAAGTTATTACTAGGCTAGTTAAAAAGTGTAACAAATTTACCTTAAATTGCAGCTAGGATCAATCTAAAAATTTACAGATCAGTTTAAGACCTTACAAATTTGTTACACACCATTCTGTGGATTTGAAATTACGACATGGTGAGGTCAACATCGCAGTTATAGGGTTCCCGCCAGACCAAAAAAGGTCGAACCGTCCAACTCTTAAAAACGTAACTTTTTCGTAGCTTTTGATAGGAAGGTCTCTCTTCAAGGCAGGGTGCCTTAATTTTGCTATCAAGAGCGGTACTAAAAGAGGGGAGGGGACATTTGTTGCCTCTATAATTTCAGAAATTTATTTTTACGTAATCTCATTAAAAATCCAACTTTTAAAAGGTGCCTAAAAAGTATACAATAGTTATAATTCATGCTTCTTCATCTTCAGGAAATTCCTATTTATTCATCTGTAAGTACTGCTTCTAGTTTACCTGCACAACAGAAAGAATTTTACCCTAAAGCTGTTTTGATGGGTCTCACAAGTCCAGGCACGTACAAAGAATTTTTAGGGGAGGAGGTAGAACAGTAAAAAAAAAAAAAAAATTAAACTCATTTTCAAAATGAACCAAAAAGTAGATAATAAATTTTTTTCTCTAGAATATATGAATATAATCGGACATGAGGGGCACAAAAAGCATTGGGTTTTATATAATATAAACACCAATTTATCTAGGTTTTAAATGCATAAACGGAAAAAGTCGATGAGTTGAGGAAAACAAATAAAAAAGATCAAATTATGTAAAAACGAATCGATTTTTTTCCCCAAATTTTCAGTTATATCTAATATTTTTAAATTTTTAATTTTTAAATTAAAAAAAAATATAATGTCTGATCCAAGATTACAACCTAAGTTAACACCTGCCTCGGGATGTGCTCTTACCGTTGCGCTATTCTGAAAAAAGTGGGAAGTAACTGAGCATTCGGAAGTGGTTGAAAAATAGTTCACAAATTAAAACAAAAATTGTGTGACAAAGAAATAAAAGGAATATGGAATACAAAGATCAGTGAGTTAATAAACATGAACTGGAAATGATTTAATTGAAACAATTAAGGGGGATAATAAAAAACCTATAATTTAATAAAGAAATGCTGAGAAATTTACGTTTTCAGGGGGTTCGGACCCCATTCTAGCCCGCGTGGTCCCTATGAATCATCTTTTAAGTAAACTGTAAGCCAGCCCTATACAGATACAAGAATGTTTATCTTCTTCGTAAAATTGGGCATTAGTCTAGTTGTCGTTTTCTAAAGCCAAATATTTGGTGATTGTCCTTTTCTGAAGAAAACATGCTAAACATACAAGCAGTACTATTAAATTAATTATTGTATACTATTTCCAAATATCATGGCCCCTTTTCTGAAAACATAACCCCCCACCCCCCCTAATGGTCCGGGATGTAGCCCTAGGAAAATATTAAAAAAAATCAACCAATAAAATTCTTACTTTGCTATATGAAATAACACGAAAGAATATAATAATAAAGAGTATCATCACAAGATTCGACACAACGATGAAATGTGTTTATGCGGTTATATATGGGACCGCAGATGGGGAGGGGGGTATAATATCAAAAAAGTGACCATAATATTTGGAAAAATTTTAGTATAAAATCGAAAATTCAGGCTCAGCTAACCCACCCTCCTCCTCAATGCTTAGATATAGCGAAAAAATGGCTCATTTTTACAGTTTCATATATTTTGTCAATACCAGCTGTTCATAATCCCGTATAAAAAGAACAACTTTTGTATATAACCTGATATTATGTCAAACCAATCAGAAGGGGGGTGGAGTTGTTGCGGAAAGAATAATACATATATCATCGGTACTTGTCAATTAGCTGATATACACGCAAGATAGATGCTAAAGGAAACTAGGCAAACGGGTATCAGTCAGTAGAGAACTGGATTGCAAAGCGTGGTTTGTCATTGCGTTTACAACATTTAAACTATTGTTTTTTGGAGTTTAGGGGGAAAATAGTACCTAGATTAGGTTACGTATTTAATATATACTATACTTTAAACCCCCCCCCCTACCCTAATGTGCAAATATATAGCCCAAATTTTGCTCTAAACTTTTATATTTTCATCATATTTTGTTTATTTCATTAGCATTAACTAATGAAACTAGCTCCTTCTCCATATAATTTTAGCATGACTGTTGACGGAACAAGATTCAAAGTCAACTGATAAAATTAAAAGTAGGTGAGGTGACTAACTGACTATTGTTACTTGTCGCTAACAAATGATAATCGTATGCTCATGAGAGAGAATGTTACCGTAACTTACTATGCGAGTAAGGGAAGTGGGTATTTTCTCATCCTAATAACTGAGTGATTGTTTGATGAGATTAAATGACCGCGATGTGAAAAAATGTCGATACTCATGTCAGTGTAATTAAAATTGGAACAGCGGATTTTGTTTCATTGGGGAAAAAAATAGATGACTCAGAACAAGCCCCTAGTAAGGCGGCTTTACCCTAGGCAACGCCAGTGACACTAAATAAAACATCGGCAAAAAAATTAAAAAAATGTATAAAATACCATAAAAAATTACAGAGTTCTATACAACTTAAACACCATGGGCATCCATACCCTTAGGTGGCAACGCTGTGCAGTGGCATTGTGGCAATGCGGATTGTCAAAGATCCACTAAAACCATAAGTTTCACCAATAGAATCCGCAGTCAAGCAAAGAAAAATTTCTGCTATTTTTTCACCATCAATTCCAAACTATTCTATAGTTATAACAAAACAAATGGAGGTCCCATGGCAATGATTACATTTGATCACCTTTGGCAATTGAAGAATTTAAATTAGAATCCGACGAATGAATGATTTTCGAAAAATGAAATTTCAGTTGCCGAGATTCCAGGAATTGAAGTCATTATACATTGAAAATGTAGTTAATCTTTATTATTTCTCTCCAGTTATATTACTTATAATTTTATTTGATATTATAGTTTGTGTTGGTATTTTGAAAAACTAAACTACAATGTTCAAAATGCATACAGTTTTCAATGAAGCGCATACCACGTATGGTTTTTAGAAGGTCTAGGGGCAGTAAGGAGTGCAATAGCCCTAGTCCCGTTTTTAGTAAGTTCTGTTCAATTTAAGCTTTAATGATTATTCATTTTAATTTCGACTTATTTAAGGATTTATTTATTCATCTATATCAGGATCTGATATTTTTATGTTTGATGCTATTATTTATTTTAGTTTCAGTTATTTTCGGGTTTGGCTCAAGGGGTCATCGACTTCTAGCAAGCTGAAACAAGTTCGATTTTATTTAGGGTTTAGAAGGAGAGGAGCTTACTGAATAAGCAGCTATTATACTAAACTGAACAAAATAAGAAATGAATGCTCTTTGAGCCTTAAGTTTATCGGAACAAGCAATTCATGAGCCACCAAACCGCAAGGAAAACAAGAACACGGAGAAAAAGGCTTAAGGGTAGAATTAATCACTTGCAAATTTTCCAGATTTCAAAAACTCTTGAAAGTAATAAAAGAATATAGTCTTCAGGATCAAAGAATTAGAAAATTTCTATAGATTTTTAAACACTGTAGGTGAGCAGCAGCAGCTGCAAACAATGATGACTTTGTTGACTTGTAAGTCCAAAAGTTACAAAGAAGGTCTGGGATCATTAATGAATAAATCTATCAAGACATAGAGCCACAAGTGAATATAGTAAGTACACCGACAATAGAATTTTTTAACAGAGTCTTGAAAAAATTAAACTGAGAGAGAACATTCGTATTTCTCTTAAAGATATCCCACGAAGTCATTGATAAGTCGGATTTAAGAGAGCTTTACCAATTGTAACCAAATTTCAGAAGTTTGTCTTCTGACTCATCATCATTTTAAAATTGAATTCAGGAAAGACAGGGAAATGGTCTAAGAGATCATCTGGTAGTACAGAATTCTGCATCAAATTAAAAGGAGAAATTATTGTCGAACAAGGACGCCATAGTCGCTGGAAAATTTTGATTACGTTTATTCTACCACCCATCAATGGAGCAGAAATATCTGAAACCAAAGCTAGAAAATGTAGGATACCATCCCCAATGGTGAATTGAATTTTCCCAAAACTTACCCAAGATTGTGTAGCGATAAACTTTTTATGGCTGTACTAATTGTGGTAATAAGATTGACCGCGTCAAATATAATACTATGCTTTAAGGGTGTGAACTTACACCTTATAAGCTCTCCGATAGCGCCGCTTATAGCACTAAGGACTGTGCCATATGTAATATTATGATTTAAAGCGGTATACCTATCGCGCCACTCGCTGAAAGCGAGAAAATAAAATGCAGAATTGTGGTAGGTTAGAAATCCTCCAACTATCAATCCGGGAGCGTGACCTCGCTTCATAGAGTTATCTTCTCGTCAATTACCTGTTATATTATATAGAAATTAGATCCCTGGGAATGCTACCTTGGAGGCATGCGAACTAATTATCTGTTATGCAACTAGGTACAGACATATAAAATAAGGTGAACAAAAGTCGAAAAATAATAGTTTTATTATGACTTACATATTTAGGTGTAAAGCAATGATTAACTTCGAACGATAACGACAATGCCAAGGTTAAATTGGCTCTCAAAGGTAACGTTTATGGCAACAGAGACAATCCGTTATTGAAACGAAAAACAGTTTTTTTCACTATATCACATAAATAAAACTCCTGCGCATTACAGGCTTTTTTCACGATTGACCCAAATCCTGTGGAGGGGGCCGCTACTTAGTAATTATGTTCACAAACTCACTACATTATGCGGGCTGTTCGTCCAATAATTTATTTTAAAATTTATCATATTCCAACGTTCCCACTCTCTAATAGGTTAGGTTTCCTGGGAAGCGTTCTATCTATCATCTCTTTTATTGCCAAAGCTCTCACCAAAATTCAAAACCGTCTAGCGTCATTGTTTCACTGAAGTTTAATTGCAATTTCTCTTTTTGCTGATTAAGAGTTTCGACTCTTGGAAACGGTATTTGAACTCAATTAGGGGAAGTTTAATTTCTGTCGGAATTATCTTTAGAAAAAAGGAATTTTATTTTTTGTATTTTAAATATATCACATTTTACTCACGGTACAATTGGCATCGTTGAAAAAAAAATACCAGATGAATAGCGATTTTGCCTTGCCCTAGCAGCAGCCTTTAAATTAAAATTATTAACAGTAAAAGAAAACTGCAAATTATTAACAGATCATCATCAAACATTTAAACGAGTTATATTTTGCTGATTAACTGGACACTTCGTATTGTCGCAACTGTGGCCTACTTTTTCACACATTATACAAAATATGTTCGCTCTCCTATTTCACTATTTTTAGACGTGGTCAGATGCTTTTCAACTGAAGCAGCAAGTAAAGTTGGGCTACTGGGCATCTAAATAAGCTTCGGTGTGGTACGAGTAATAACAACAGAGGAAGAATCAAAATTTCTCTGTAGAAAGTTTTACGTAATAGACATTCATAGAGCTATTAACAAACTCGTTCAGTTCCGATTGACATTTGAAAAATACTTCGAAAATATGAGAACTGTAAATTTTTCAGAAATCTTGGCATTGGGGATTAGCATAGTTAATTCTTCTTGTTTCACCGTCCTGACGATGCTAGGGTGCTATGAGGCCTCAGAAATCTGTGGATTTTCGGTCTTGATCAATTCAAAGCTTCAGCTCCGCCTTTAGATTGCACTAAAAGTTTCGATTCTGATTTACCTCTTCGTAATTCATGTATTTTACTAGTGTCCAGCCAAGCCTAATGTTTTGGAGAATAGCACTGTTTAGCCTATTTTAGGGTTTCCAAAATCAACAGAAGCAATTTTTTGCCCTATTTTAATTGTCACAAAACAATAATAATGTTTTCCCCCGCACATGTTATCTTCATTGAAGCTGCCTTGTCTCTGTCTTGTTATTGTCTAAGTTTGTCTGAGAAAAAAAAACTATTCGCCATTTTCCGATGTCACATATTGATACAACCAACCTTCAAAATACTTTGTCTACAGACAATAGAGGCCTATGTAACCCTGGGTTTATGTCCTTTTATTTACAAGCCTCTAAGGGAAGAAAAAAAGAAAGCCCAAATTGGGCCACGAAGAACTTGTAGGAAAAAAATTAGTCTCAAATTTGTTTTCAGCAGAGACGTATACCTGGCGAGGAAAGTTATGAATTTTATTTTCAAGTTTATTAGAAAGAAAAGATTTACTACCCCGCTTTTCTTTGTTTCAAAAAGTTTTGTCTTTTGGTCTCATACAAAACATCCTAAGTCACAAGACCAAAAAGCATTAGACGTCCTTACTGATAGAAAAAATAACGTTTAGGGCAATTTTCGGGCAAAATAAACCTTTTTAATTCCTTAGCCCCCTTGACTCAATAGCTTGTGAATAAAGTTTTGAAGCTCTTTGGAAAAAAGTTTTCGGTCAGTTTTTCAGACGGAATCAATATTTGGGAGTAAAAATGACATGGCACTCTTATCCATTTCCCTGAACGTAGAAATTGATGCTCTCTTGCCCTCAACAAGCACTCCCTGGAAGTTTTAACCTGACTGGCCCCAGTAATTCCCGAGCTATTATAGATAATATTTCAATAGCCTTGGTGAATATACTCTCTTTGATTTATCTCACTACTTCACGATGAATAGATTCAGAGTTCCACAGGAGCCAAAGAATCAAACACATTTAAGGGAACCAGATACACACATTTGGTAGCCCACACCCTCCTCTCCTCTAAAAATAGAATATAAATTCCCCACGTCTCCCCCCTCCTAAAACTCCGAAAGCTTCAACTCGACCTGCACAAATTAATCCTGAGACTTTGCGGATATGCCATTTTGGAATGATATAGAAATTCATTAAATAATTTAGAAAAGAATTGACAATTCTTTATGACAATTCGACTTTATGACAATTTGGAAGTGAAGGAAAGTTTATTTCGCGAGGAAGATATAGAGACTGTACTTAAATGATTAAAGAATAATAACGCATCGAGTGCTGATAGTATGGACTAATAAAGGTTGCATAAAAAAAATAAAAAAAAATCTTAGAACAAATAAAATTGTGACTTTTAGCTCAGTTTTACTGAAGTAAAAATAAACTTTAATTTTGCCAATGCGTTTTCTTTTTATTGAAATTTCCTTCAAAAGAATAGAAATTGACACCTATACAAAACTTTTAAGAAAGTTTTGGTAATCTTTGAACAATCTTTTTTTTAGTTCGTGGAAGCAATATTTTGATTGGCGAATCAATAAACGATTCACTAATTTATTTTCTATGAATTTGAAAGGAATTCCTGTTCTTCTCATTTTACATTTTAATATTGCTCTTTACTGTCTTTGAGAAAATAGTTTTTGCGAAAAAGATCTTTTCAATTAACTTAATATAAAAAACGAACCTCCGGAAAACTCAATACACGAAATTTTGCTAAGCCAAATTAAATCTGTCCAAAATTCATCGGCACAAAAGTTAAAGAATACCACATTAAGCTAGAAAAATATAGCTTTGGCTAAAACTCAATGTAAAACGAGTCGACCCAGGAAGACCTTCATTTGGGTCACCAGTCATCGACTACCCAAGAACACAAGCCTCATAGGACCGTCTGTTAATTACTCTTAGGAAATTGTATTATGAACATTTTATTCTATTAATCTTTTAACATAAAATTCACATTTCTTAAAAACGAGGTACACTAATTTTAATGGTGCCTCGTACCTCATGGTACGAGGAACTTGAGGTACTTTATAACATCTTATAATAACCATATTTACAGAGCATATCACGGAATGAATAAAGTTCTGAGAGGTAACGATTCACAAAATCGACCACTAGTATAAAACAATCTTAGAACAGATTGAACGAAATATGGTAGACATCTTGATAATATTTAGCTTTTCTAGTAAGGCAGTGCAAGCGATCGGGTAAGAATGAGAAAAAACTTTTTTCAACTTCCTTTCCACCAGACTCTTCCAGTTCTTCCTCTTGTCCTGCTGTTACGTCTCCAGATTTAGCGTCTCCAATAGCGAGGGCCAAAATGGTATTTCTGAAAACATTAATAAGCTGAACCATGACAACACGATGTGCTGTGGGAAGGAAGTAAAAGTTTACTAGTTGAAGTCCGGGTACAACCTGGAAAAGAACAGTTTGATAATAAGGGATCTGTCCTTTAATGAATTTGAAAACTACTACAATGCTCAAACTCAGATACAATCACAATAAAATCCTTATAATTATTAAGGATTTTATTACATGAGATGATTCGTAGGTTTTAATAGAACTAATAAAACAGAGGATAGTTTTGTTTCACTATTTGTCTTCGAATTTCAATTTACAAAACAAATTAATTCGGTAGAAGAGCCACTCCAAATAATCGCTTCGATTTTGAAAAAAGGTCTTCTTTCGCTTCCTGCAGGTTTTCTCATTGTTTGACAGTAAGCAAAAATGACTTATATTGTTACCCATGGGGATGATAAGAAATGGTATAGACTACTAATTAATGTCTTGACCCTTCAAAGGGACTAATTGAAAGGATTGATGGAAGTAAAAAGCAGCCACTTAAAAATACACTTTAATTAATCGCTTCTCGACATAGCTTGGTGGACACAAAATAAACGGCACATATGGAAACTGACTGCAGTTACTCGAAACTTGTTATGCGGCTTTACGCAAGATTGATTTCCGAAAATAAAACAAATGGGATCGATTAGTTCAATTGATTTTGAAATATTACCTTTAGTTTTCTATATAATTAGTGCTTCAAATAGCTGACAAGTGGAAATCCTCATGTTAAAAAAGTTTTTGCCATAAATTCGATTAAATAATGTCATGATAAGAAGCACATTTACATCCACACACAATTTCTTTGAAGAAATTAGACCCGCATATGAACAAATTTACAGCACTTCACAAATACTAGATCTGACCACCCCTTAAAGGTATTGGACCTTTCGAGTGAATAGGGTTTGAAATATTATTAACTGATTTCTCCCATAAACATTTAATTTTTGAGGAATTAAAATAACACTAATAATAACAACATCAACACCAGAGGCTTGTTGCTCTTCTAAGTGGGATTCTATTTTATTGTTATAGAGGCAAATTTAATCGATTCTCATCAAAATCTCTAGGGCAGCTTATATGACTTCCGGATTGCGAATTTGTACGTCAGTGAGTACAAAGAACACAAAAGAAAATAAACTCAAGCACGTTTCACAGAGAAAAATTCACAAATACTCGGTTACAATGCTGTCTTTATTTTTTGATTCCTTTGAAGTGAATTATATCACAAAAAAAAATAAAGCCAAAAGCACATTTTATGTGTCTTTTGAAATGAACAAGTTTATTAAATCGTTACATCTCCAAAATCCAAAGATCTACAAGAACATCAAGACGAAAAAGAAAAAAACCCAACCCACCAGAGAATTCATAACAAACTACATGCAAAATTAAGAAAAACATATCCTTTCGAACTGCTGTAATTTATGTCAGTGACAAAAGTGAATAAACTATTTTCTTTAGCATATATGCATCTATTCAAACTACATATTATATTGTGTTTTGGTGTTTTGGCACGTCTGTGTTACAAAAGTGCCACGATTCTTCCCTTCAGTTACTGGTAAATTTTCCTACCCCGGCAGCGCACAATTTAGGATTTGAACACACCTTCTGTATTTGAAGTTGAAGGGTTTATTTTGTTGAGTGACAGAAATTTGTTATTTGGCTTTTCAACTGGGAATGACTGGTGAAGTTAGTGCACTTTATGCTTTTTAAATTCAAAAAAGGTAATATACCATCATGGCTGTGTTAATTTGTGGAAGTTTTGGCTTGTTCTATTTTTCCTAAGGTAAAAAATTAGCAAAATACGTACACTCCAATTGATTAACTGAGTTTGCCAGTAGCTTTCCTTAAACCTTTGAACAACAGCTTCTGCTGGATGCCCCAACATAACCTCATTGTAAGTAAGGAAGCCACAAAGCAGGGATGGTGCAAAGATTGTCTGATCAAAGAATGTTTTCTTCAATGCAGCCTTAAATCCCTTAGCCGTTATCTTTGCATCCAAAAACCTGTACCACTTGAAAAAAGCAGGTCCCTGAAAAACAAAGCTTAGTTATATATATATATATATATATATATATATATATATATATATATATATATATATATATATATATATATATATATATATATATATATATATTTATTTATGTATATATATATACATATATATATACATTTATGTATATATATATATATATATATATATATATATATATATATATATATATATATATATATATGTATATATATATATATATAAATATATAATATATATATATATATATATATATATATATATATATATATATATATATATATATATATATATATATATATATATATATATATATATATATATATATATATATATATATATATATATATATATATATATATATATATATATATATATATATATATATATATATATATATATATATATATATGTATATATATATATATATATATATATATACTTATGTTTACCTTTGTCTTGTTTACTGTAGTGAGCTATGAAGACTTTTTAAAGAAGCACAATTGACACTTATAGAGCAGGAGCCAAATATGATGAAAAGGGATAGGGGGGACCCCTAGAGTCCAACTAAAAAAATGAAAACAGCACAAAACTTCTTTTTAATGTGTAAACTTGAAACGTGGAAACTTAAAATTTTTACAAATAGAATCTATGGAATCGAGAATTCTTTTATTTAAGCCTGTTTATTTTTCCAGAGGACGGATAATTTAGTATTGTTTAAATGAAACTTGTAAGATTTTACCTATACTTTCTTTTTATCGCCACATACTATGTAGCTCTTCATGTGTCCAAGATTAATCATTATCCAAGATAAGTTGGAATAAATTTGCAATTGTGAAATTTTGACAATTTATTTTACAATCCCTCAAAGGGTCTACAAACCCAGCAAAAAGTTCAAATGCACAGGCAGCTACACTTTGCTGCATTTTTAATATTAACAATTTTTTTGGTCTTTTTCCATTCCTCTTGGTCATTCCAAAGTCAAAGTCTCGGGCATTGGAAAAATAATGCAAAGCTGAACAATCCAGGTATAGGGAAGGGCTCGTCTATAGAGGCCTGCTAGAAGTTATGTTGGTAATAAAGTTTAGTACTTTTATATAATTCGTTTCATCATGAGGTTCTTATATTAAATATAATTTAACAAATCAAACTATTGGCTTATTTAGCAAAAACAAATTAAACAATATATACCATAAACTATCTCTATTTTTAGAAGAATATTGCTTAACTACGTTTGTTATCATTTTAGCCATTTTCTCGAGCTTTGTAGATCGGTTTGTATATTTTTTTCTATCTTTTATAGATAGATAAGAAATACTAAAAACAGAATCAAAATCACTTACTGCCAAGAAAAATCCAAATCCTGTCATTCTCAAATTTCTTTGGAGGTCAAATTCCTCAAATTCACGTTTTTCAATTCCGATTTGACAAACAACATCTCCGGCCCCCATCAGTAATCCTGGAAGAGATTTTTTACAACAATAAGAAAAAAGAAAGCAAGAAAACATAAGCGGAACGAGATAAGTTCAGGGCAAATAGTTTGTTTTTCTTTTTTGCAAACGAAAACATTGTGACGGTGAAATTTGGATAAAGCAGTCTTCGTACCAAGTCAGACGGATATGCACACTAAAAAATTGATCATGAATGAGCTATTTCAAAACCGCGAAGAAAACCTTTCACAAGAATGGGCTCATTTGACAGGGTCATGCCAAATAAGGGGAACTCAATTCTTATAAAAATATCGTGAAGTACTTTGTTTTTCTTTTCTAATGAACAACCTGAGCAGCTTTATATTCCTATTGCACAAATATACAATGCTATTTTGTGTTTTCAGTAAAGCGTTAGTTCTATATAAACTTATGAACGTTAGTAATAATAAACAGTCAATTTGTTTTTGATAATTTTATAGATTTGTATTGCATATGGTTTTGACCGGAAAAGTGTTCTATAATAGGGTTCTAATTTCTAACTAGAAAAATAATGTTAATTTTTATTACTTTTCCTAATTTTCTCATTCAGTGTTTTAATTATCTCCATTGTATTGAAATGTAGTTTATATGCTCAGAATTGATCTCTTGCGAAATTGGGAAAATTTTAGAGCTTTGCATACTTTTTTTGCATTGTGCCATGTTTCAACCCGCTTACCACTGCCAGTAAAGATAAAAATAATTTTGGCTAAAGGGTAGGAATGTTCCTGAAGTCTTTAAAGGGGAAGCAGACTCAGCAATTTTTTCAGAGGGAGGACGGGGTGAAGTCAGAAAAGCTTACTAGTTTCGCCACAACAGCATTAAATTTATTCCAGATATTACAAAAACTACCCCGCTTCATATTTTTGGCCATTCAGGAGATGGAAAGGCCGAAGTCTCCCTTTCTTCCCAGTGAGCCCCTTTGCTATTGGGTAATTTCATCACTTAGTGAATAGAAAAATAATCATGGAGCCCAGTAAAATAGATATAGTTTGGGAATGGAAAAGAAAAGAGCAAATTCTTTAAGCGAAAGAAAAAATCTGGAACTTCATTAAATAATCAATCCTTTCACCAATACTAAACTTTTTTTTCTTTTTTCTTTTTTTTACAAGCATCGTTAACGGTCATTCTTCAAGAGAAGCTTGGTTTCTTAGCATTTACTGGTTTTTGAAGCTTATCTTACTTTTTCAAGACGCATTAGTAGTTTATTTTTGCTTACTAAGCCATAAGGAAGGGGTAGCCACATACACTTCTCAGGGAATGGTTAATCAGCCTGGGCCATTTTGTAGGGAAGGGGACGTTTTAGAAAGCTATTTTGGCCAAAAAACATTAAGTTTTTTCCAGGTATTGCTTAAGTTAGCAATTTTTGTATAAGTTTCATCTTATAGCTGGTGAATCGACATAAATTCTTCCTCTCCCTCTAGTATAAGCATCATTGCTACCTAGTACAGAAATCTTTCATAGTTAGTTAGTAGGTGAGGTTTTTCGACGATGGTGATGACTTTTCATGTTCAATTAGTAGTTCCTAACCTATTTGACAAAATACCACCACCCCGCTCCCTAAAATAAATTTATACGTATTTATCATACTTGTTGTTCATTATAAGCTGGAGGAGGAAGTAGATATGACTGATTTTGATTCAACCATTTCCTATTTGAGAAAAAAACCGAAATGAGCGGTGTTGATTCTTGTGCGACTAACATCAAACGAGAAATCTTCCGGTCTTCTGACTGAGCTAATACTTCATTTGTAAAAAAACGTGGCCGGCGTTTACCCCCTGAAACATACCCTTCGGAAAATACCCCCTCGAAAATCCCCCCACGGAAAATCCGTCTTGAAAAATATCCCCCCGGAAAATACCACCCCCTCTTGGCTGGTTGGTCTCCAATCGGTCTGGACCTTAAAAAAGGACTAGAACTCTCAATTTCTTTTCTAATGAGATCGCTCCGTAGTTTCCACGACCATGAGGTGGAGGTATGGATGAGGAAGGGTCAGTCCCCTTCCTATATGATATAAATTCTGAAAATTTTGGGATTTAATGTGACTCTTTACTTTCATAATAACAGCGCAGACCAGAAATATTCCCATAAATCATAAAGCAGTAGATATCAAATTTCACATTTTGAGGCGTTTTTAAAGTTTCTTTTGTACCCCCCCCCCAAAAAAAAAATCTTTGCTGGAAAATACTCCTTTGCTGGATTTTTGCTGAAAAACTTTTCCAAGGAGGAGGGAATTACCGGTATAATTTTAAAAACAATCAGAAATTAAAATCTTTTACAAATGAAAGTAAACTACGCTAAGAGGAATTTTTCACCCGAGTTCATTCGCAAAAAATGTTCTGGGCGGAGTTTTCAGCTCGAATGAAATTATCTGGGGGGAATTTTCCCAGCGGGGGAGGGGGCGTGGTATTTTACGTGAAAAGAACTATCCACGACTAGGTTATCTATTATAATTTCTGTTCGTTTTGGGTTTGACTAGGTCATCTATTGTAATTTCTGTTCGTTTTGGGTTTCATTTATTTATTCATGGTGATTTGTGGTATTTTTAGACTTGGAAGATAAGAAAAACAAACTCGTAGAATTTGACACAAAAATTTGACAAAACCGTAAAAAAACGGTTTTAAGATACATTCAAGCTAGGCATGCACGACACACGCTTGTCCTGACATTGCTATCCAGACAGTTCCAATTCATATATAAAATTTGGGGATTAGATACAACAAGTTGCAACTAAGCAACCGGTTCTAGAGTCTAGAGCACTGTTTCTGCAAAATGTGTTTTTAAAAATCTAGGGGAATGGAACAATTTCATGTTGTTTCATATTTATTTTCAATTAAAGTATCAAAAAAGGTGTTTAACAACATCTAGAGCGGGGGGAGTATCTAGAGGGGAAATTGCCGCCAATTATGCTTTCAATTGGCTCTTTAGAACCTCTGATAAAGGGGTTTGGGCTATGGTAAATCGACTGATTATTTCAGAATTTTTACTTGTCAGATTTACTTGGTAGATTTTACTATTACATCTTTTATTACTTAAAAAGGACACTAGCAGTTCAAATATTCGCCCTGACAAGCTCTATCATGATATTTTTTCTATACCGTTTTGATGGAATCACCCTTGGAATGAAAAAAAGGAGACACAATAATACTTCTAAAGCTCAAATGAACGGGTAGCATTCCCTGATCTTAAAAGCGGGAGACTATTCCTGTGGTCAAGGGTTTCCGATCATAGTGATTTAAATAAAATACTCTTTATTTCAATTTGACGTTACCCTTGACGGGTTTCAGGCCTAATTTCAGAAGTTACAACATTTGTTTCCCCGATTAACAATTATTGTTGAACCACGTCAGGTAAAATTCACGATTTATAAACTACGCTTAATTGTGAAAAACAATTTTTAAGCTTTGTTTTCAATTTTCAATTACTACGGGCTGCGGTTCGCTTTTTAATGGGTTACAGCTACTACTGCAACAATGAAAGTAAACTATAGAAGATATTAGTAGCTCTTGGACATTTGCGTCAAACAAGGATCTTCACCTCGAAAATTTCCATGTTTTACAAAGCAGAAAAGAACATTCATGTTGGCCGTTTCAGTAAAAAATGTGTGTATTAGAGATAATAAAAAACAAATGACTATTTTTAGATTTAAGTTTTGTTTTGAATAAAATGAAGAAGATTATTATTGCTGAGCGTTCTGTTCAAATTTGGATATAATGTAAAAATGAACCTTAAAGATTTACAAGTTTAGTGGTGGTTTGACAACCTGCATAAAAAATCCCAAACAAAACTCGAAAATTTATCAAATTCAAAGTTTTGGTTTAAAAAAAGGCGAACCAGAATTAAACCATAAAGAACATTCAGTTATGTTCTATTTTCAGGCAGCAGCAACTCAGCTGTATATTTATTTCTCCTTTTCCAATTTTTGTCAAAATATACGAGAGAGAAAGCAAGAGTTCAAGCTTTTAAAATTTCTTAGAGGGTCTGGGGCTCGTGATATGGAGTTAACTCGATCTCGGAGAAAGAGAGAGAGAGAGAGAGAGAGAGAGTGAGAGAGAGAGAGAGAAATAGAAAGAGAGAGAGAGAGAGGGGGGTGAAAAGTATCCTCAAAGTTTTTAATTTAAGTTGGATATTCTTTTAAGTGGGACTTATAGATTTCTTTCTAGAAATTTTTTTACATAAATGACGGCTATCACAAAAGTGTTTTTTCTTTAGGTCAAGAACTATTTTGTAGCAAAATTTGTGAAGATTTTGGGATTTTTGATAAATAAAGGTAAATAATATTGTTACTTATAGTTACAAGGTAAGTAATATAGATTACTTGGGGATGTCATATTCAGTTTCTTTTGTTCAGTTTTATTTTTTATTTCTTATTCAGTGTTATTTCTTATTAATTTCTTATTCAGTTTATTTTGTTATCAAAGCAATTTTGTCAGATAACTCACCAGAGCGGAACGCCTCCTTCACAAGAGGAAAATGCTTAGACCCCTTGAGTGAGGTCTTAGTAAATGTAAAAGCTTTTAATAAATCCTTTGAAATTGCGATTGACATCTTTGTTAGCGTTGTGGCTTCCTTAAAACAACTGATTTGTTTTTCGAGTTTCACCTTATTTAAAGATGTGTGAGAAAAACTTTTTTTGGCAGGTAATTTTGAAATTGTGGCATAATCATTCGAAAATTGTACTAGAGAGGAATACATAATTTGTTAATGACGCATGTTTTAGAAAAAAGTTATAGAACTTTTGTAATAGGCTACCAATTATCCAGTTTAAGACGGCTTAAGAAATCAGCAGATTTAGCTGCGGAGAAAATTGCTTTAACTTTTATTCTCTAGTAATTCTAATTTAAGCCAGAAAAGTTTAAAAAACAAAATTTATGAAATTTCAACAACTTAAGAAGTTTGTGGATTTCACTTTTTACGAAATTTTACTTTTTCTCAGATTTGGTTCTAGTCCTAGTTGAAAAATAAGAAAAAACGATGTATGATTTGAAGAGTTCAGTTAATCGTGATCTACCAGCTTTCTAATGAACACTTTTTAATTCACAGTTATGAAATACTCTTTTTTAACAAAACAAAAATATTTTCAGAGTTGGAAAAGAGAGTTGAAAATTCTATAGATCCAATTTTGTAATTGGAAAAAAAAAAGAAAAAGAAAATTCAATTAATGCCAGATATTCAACATAATTTTGTGCATTTATGCTGCTTTAAAAAGGCCCTCAGCTTTTCTTATGAGATGCGATATAAGAGGCAAGGCTCTCGCAGCACTTATAGAAGTGACCATGTTCCTCCATACTTTTGGACCACTTAGTGTGGATGGGTAGTCGGAGAAGCTTATACATATATATATATATATATATATATATATATATATATATATATATATATATATATATATATATATATATATATATATATATATATATATATATATATATATATATATATATATATATATATATATATATATATATAGATATATATATATATATATATATATATATATATATATATATATATATATATATATATATATATATATATATATATATATATATATATATATATATATATATATATATATATATATATATATATATATATATATATATATATATATATATATATATATATATATATATATATATATATATATATATATATATATATATATATATATATATATATATATATATATATATATATATATATATATATATATATATATATATATATATATATATATATATATATATATATATATATATACATACACTACATACACACTACATACATACATACATACATACATACATACATCACATATATATATATATATATATATATATATATATATATATATATATATATATATATATATATATATATATATATATATATATATATATATATATATATATAGTTTAAAATTGGCGATTTACGTTGTTTTTGGCACCTACCTCATTGACTCTTGGAGTCATGTCATCTCCAAATGCATATTTATTAGACCATTTGCTTTTTTAATAGAAATAATGGCTATATTTTGATCGGATGTGTTGTAAGCTAGTTGTCCTTCAATTACTTTTGACTCTTAAAAAGGGTATAAACTTTCAATCTCCAGTCAATGAGCCCCCTCCGAAGTTGCTACGTTCATCTTTTCCATATGAAGTGGCCAGGGAGGGGGGGGGTAAAAAACAACAAGAAACATCGCAGTCATATTGGCCTTTACTCTGACTGGAAATCTCTTCTTCAAAATATTATTAACAGCTATTCAACAACCTCATTGTCATGGAAATGAATTGCGCAATTACCGTACGTGACACAAATAGGCCTCTTTATTAGCATAAAATAAACAATTGTAGTTGGAAAGGGCAACGACCTTAAAAGCAGAACTAAAATGATCTTTTAAGCTAGTAATTTTTGTTCTAAGCTATTTTTCAAGCGACGCTGCAGGTGAGGGCCGTATACCTGTTTAAGACATAAAACAAAATGGGATTTACGTAAGGATCAGATTAAAACATTGTTGCCAAAATAAAAAGAATAATCCAATCACACTTAAAACGAACAGAAATTGCAATAATGTATGAATGAAATCTAAACCGATTAGAAACTAAAAGGAATAATCAAGTCAAATTTGAAAGGAACAAAAATTACCTAGTGGGACTACCGCCCCCGTTGTACTATCTAAAGGTTAGAGTGTCATTTGCGCTTTATTGAAAACAAAATGTAATTGAACAGATTCTCTTTTTTCATTGCAACACAAAAAAGTTGAGTTCAGCTCAAACTTCTAAGAATTCTTTGTTTATCTATATCAATCATCTTTTCAAATGTATCAGTATATTTAAAACACTCAATTTAGTCTATCCAGTGTAATGTCCAAAAAAAGAAACAACATTTGAATCATTTTGAAACCATTCCTATGTCATTTATAGAAAAACAATCCGTGAATTGCCCCAAAAACTGCCATTTGTCGTTTTGAATAAAGTTTTACTTAGGTTAAAAAAATGTCTCTACTTTTCAATTGAACTGAATCAAAACGAATAAAAGTTACAAAAACTATCCTCTTTTATCATAACATTTTTGACAAATGACACTCTAGTCTTGGAGGGTTTGAGAGAGGCTAGTTCCACGCTTATTAGTGGCAATTTCTGTTCGATCTAAGTTTGAATTATGTATTAATTGAATTTATGTACGTTTCAGGTTTTATTTATTCGTTCATGGCAATATATATTATTTATAAGTTTGAAAGGTTTAGTCATTTTAATTTCTTTTCGTTTTAAGAATTTTAGGCGTTTATAAATGCATTTCATAGCTATTTTTGTCTTAAGTTAGACTTATTAGATTACTTTATTTCTGATAGTTTTAGCTTTTAAAACTATCCTCTTTTATCATAACATTTTTGACAAATGACACTCTAGTCTTGGAGGGTTTGAGAGAGGCTAGTTCCACGCTTATTAGTGGCAATTTCTGTTCGATCTAAGTTTGAATTATGTATTAATTGAATTTATGTACGTTTCAGGTTTTATTTATTCGTTCATGGCAATATATATTATTTATAAGTTTGAAAGGTTTAGTCATTTTAATTTCTTTTCGTTTTAAGAATTTTAGGCGTTTATAAATGCATTTCATAGCTATTTTTGTCTTAAGTTAGACTTATTAGATTACTTCATTTCTGATAGTTTTAGCTTTTAATATCAATCTTCACTTTTCTTTTGAAAACTTTTTTTGAAGATAATTGTTGTAATTAATTTATATTTATTTTTAACTGATATAATATAGTTTTCCTGTGTCCTATTTATTGGGAAACTGCTGTTAAGATTGTCTGTTTAAGAACTCAATGGAGGGTTGAACTTGAAATTTTTTAATCCCCCGTAGATTCGTGAAAGAACAAGTTTGCAATGATCAAATTATTTCAAATATCATGTGGTGTATTTTCAATCAATGATGATTCATGCAGATATCAATCAATGATATCTGCATGATTCTTTGCGACCAATGGGATAGAAGCCATCTTGATCCGCCATTCTTTGGGTACCACCTTACATAGACATATCCTATTCCATTCTTTTTATTAATATTCTTTTCATATTCTGTCACACTGTAACTGTTAATGAGCTTAAATAAATGGATATCTGGGTTATTTATAAAAGGATTTCTGTTTTTTTATATTTAAACAAAATTAAATTCACGCACCTTAATAAAACAAATTGTTTTTAAGAGTGCTTTCATTGAACGAAGTGCATTTAGAAAAAAGAAAACAAGAAAACATAAGCAGAACGAGATAAGTTCAGGGCGAATAGTTTGTTTTTCTTTTTTGCAAACGAAAATATTGTGACGGTGAAATTTGGATAAAGCAGTCTTCGTACCAAGTCAGACGGATATGCACACTAAAAAATTGATCATGAATGAGCTATTTCAAAACCGCGAAGAAAACCTTTCACAAGAATGGGCTCATTTGACAGGGTCATGCCAAATAAGGGGAACTCAATTCTTATAAAAATATCGTGAAGTACGTTGTTTTTCTTTTCTAAAGAACAACCTGAGCAGCTTTGTATTCCTATTGCACAAATATACAATGCTATTTTGTGTTTTCAGTAAAGCGTCAGTTCTATATAAAATTATGAACGTTAGTAATAATAAACAGTCAATTTGTTTTTGATAATTTTAAAGATTTGTATTGCATATGGTTTTGACCAAAAAACTGTTCTATAATAGGGTTTTAATTTCTAGCTAGAAAAATAATGTCAGGGGCCGGGCCAGGGGACAGGGGCCGTCTTAATGCCTCTTAATCCTAACAGTAACATCATAGGGATATTCTTATTGTGAGGATGAACACAAGCTATCCAGGGACATCTTTGGGCTAAGCTGCAAGTAGGCGAAGCTGCATTGAACATTCGAGCAATTGTCTGTAAGATAACCTGAGATTGGTGGTTTTTATGGCAGGCTGGTGCCGAAGTGATACAAATCAAGAATGCTCATATTGGCTTAACATTTGGTAATTACATTACATTAAATATTAATCATATGAAAAAAAGATAAAAAAATTAAAAAGAGCCATATAACATCCTAAACATTTTAGGGTGAACACCCTAAAATTGTGTCCATTACTTTTTACGCTTAAGTTTCAAAGTATGGATCCAATATTACTTTCAATCTAGCACAAATGTAGAGTCATACGTAGTAGGGAGCCATCATGAGTTACTGGACGTACATAATTTATTCAAGGATTATTGATCCATTAACGAGTCAATGACACCATTTTCAAGGTCGATTTATTTGTTGTTTCTAAGTGTAATGACTCCGGGACGAAGTTTGCACATGCGCATTGAATTCTAACGGTAAAAATGTATTGATCCACTCGAGGGGAACTGGATTTCTGAGAAATTGATTACATAATCGGGGGATATTATTTATGCACAACAGGGGAATTAAGAAACAGTATGGCTTCTTTGATCTTTAGGTCTGAAGGATAAATGGTCTTCAGTGACAGAGATAAACTAATATTCTATTTTTTAAATTTGGCTTCTAAGGTCTTTAGGCTTAGCGATAAATTACTATTCTATCGAAGCCTTAATCGAGTAACCAAGAACACCTTAGAGATGAAGAGATTAACGCGGGAAATGGTTTCATGGGAATTTCAAATGTGACTGTGCAGTGATGCCAAAACAAAGGAACTCGTAAAAATTACATTTAGGGGATTATTTGGGCGAAACCGTTTGAGACATTTTAGGGGATTATTTGTGCAAAACCGTTTGAGACGTTTTAGAAGATGATTTAGGCGAAACAGTTTGAGACATTTTTGAAGACATTTTAGAAGATGATTTAGAAGATGATTTGGGGTGAAACTATGTGGTCGTTATAATACACAAGTTCCATTTGAATAGTGTTGTGAGGTCCCCTACCCCAACCCCAAATGGCCGCAATCCCAACCCCAAAGGCCCGCCGGGCCCCCAAAAGCCCCCCCCCGGACCCCTAAAAGCCCCCTGAGCCCCCGAAGGGCTCCGGGCCCCAAAGACCCCCTGAGCCCCCGAAGAACCCCGGGCCCCAAAGAGCCCCACTACCCTCCCCCCTCCTCCTCCCCCTGTCTCCTTTGTTGTGGTTTACCATGTCACTAGTACATTCTCTTGATGTTTAAAAGTTCATTTTAGATCTTTTTCGTTGAAATGCAAGCGTTGGAATGTTTCTATAGCGTTTTCTCGCGCTTTACCATGTCACTGTAATATTCTCATGATATTTCACATTTTTTTTGAGACCTTTTTTGTTGAAATACAAGAGCTGAATTATTTCCGTAGTGTTTTCTCGTATTTTACAATTTAACTGTAACATTTTCGTCATGTTTCAAAGTTCATTTTTAATTTTATTTGTTGAAATGTAAGAGTTGGAATATTTAAGTAGTGTTTGTTGTGATTTACCTAGTCACTGTTACATTCTCATGATGTTTCAAAGTTAATTTTATATTTTTCATTCCTTGAAATGTAAGAGTTGGAATATTTCAGTAGTGTTTGTTGTGGTTTATCTAGTCACTGTTACATTCTCTTCATGTTTCAAAGTTAATTTTTTATTTTTTCGTTGAAATGCAAGAGTTGGATTATTTCACTAGTTTTTTGTCGTGGTTTACCATGTCACTGTTACATTCTCTTGATGTTTCAAAGTTCATTTTGGATTTTTTTCGTTGAAATGCAAGAGTTGGAATATTTCAGTAGCGTTTTTTTGTGGTTTACCTTGTCACTGTTACATTCTCTTGATGTTTCAAAGTTCATTATGGATCCTTTTCGTTGAATTGCAACACTTTGAATATTTCAGTAGAGTTTTCTCTTGGATTACCTTGACAATGTTCAAAGTTCATTCTCTTGATATTTCAAAGTTCATTTTGGATTTTTTTTTCGTTGAAATGCAAGAGTTAGATTATTTCAGTAGTGTTTGTTGTGGCTTATCTTGTCACTCTTGCATTCTCTTGATGTTTCAAAGTTCATGCATGAGTTGAACTATTTCAGTAGTGTTATCTCATGGTTTATATTGTCACTGTTACATTCTCTTGATGTTTCAAAGTTCATTTTTGATTTCTTTTGTTGAAATGTAAGAGTTGGAATATTTCAGTAGTGTTTGTTGTGGTTTACCTAGTCACTGTTACATTCACATGATGTTTCAAAGTTCATCTTATATTTTTCTTTCCTTGAAATGTAAGAGTTGGAATATTTCAGAAGTGTTTGTTGTTGTTTATCTAGTCACTGTTACATTTTCTTGATTTTTCAAAGTTCATTTTGGATTTTTTTTTTTCGTTGAAATGCAAGAGTTAGATTATTTCACTAGTGTTTTGTCGTGGTTTACCATGTCACTGTTACATTCTATTGATGTTTCAAAGTTCATTTTTTTTTTTTTTTGTTGAAATGCAAGAGTTGGAATATTTCAGTAGCATTTTGTTCTGGTTTACCTTGTCACTATTACATTCTCTTGATGTTTCAAAGTTCATTTGGATCCTTTTCGTAGAAATGCAAGAGTTGGATTATTTCAGTAGTGTTTTCTCATGGTTTACCTTGTCACTGTTACATTCTCATGATGTTTCAAAGTTCATTTTGGATCTTTTTCGTTGAAATGCAAGAGTTGGAATATTTCAGTAGTGTTTGTTGTGGTTTATCTAGTCACTGTTACATTCTCTTGATGTTTCAAAGTTCATGCAAGAGTTGAATTATTTCAGTAGTGTCTTCTCATGGTTTACCTAGTCACTGTTAAATTCTTTTTATGTTTCAAAGTTCATTTTGAATTTCTTCCTTGAAATACAAGAGTTGGATTATTTCAGTAGTGTTTTGTCGTGGTTTACAAAATCACTGTAACATTCTCTTGATGTTTCAAAGTTCATTTCGTTTTTTTTTTCGTTGAAAGTAAAAGTTGGAATATTTCAGTAGTGTTTGTTGTGGTTTACCATATCACAGTTACATTCTCTTGATGTTTCAAAGTTCATTTTGGATTTTTTTTTCGTTGAAATGCAAGAGTTGGAATATTTCAGTAGTGTTTGTTGTGGTTTACCTTGTTACTGTTACATTCTCTTGATGTTTCAAAGTTCATATTTGATTTTTTTTTGTTGAAATGCATGAGTTAGATTATTTCTGTAGTGTTTTGTCGTGACTTACCTTGTCATTGTTACATTCTCTTGATTTTTCAAAGTTTATTTTGGATTTCTTTCGTTGAAATGTAAGATTTGGAGTATTTCAGTACTGCTTGTTGTGGTTTTCCTAGTCACTGTTACATTCTCTTGCTGTTTCAAAGTTCATTTTAGATTTTTTTGTTGAAAAGTAAGAGTTGGATTATTTCAGTAGTGTTTTGTCATGGTTTACCTTGTCACTGTTATATTCTCTTGATGTTTCAAAGTTCATTTTTGGTTTTTTTTTTTCGTTGAAATGCAAGAGTTAGATTATTTCAGTAGTGCTTTGTCGTGGTTTACCTTGTCATTGTCACATTCTCTTGATGTTTCAAAGTTCATTGTAGATTTTTTTCGTTGAAATGTAAGAGTTGGAATATTTCAGTAGTGTTTTGTCGTGGTTTACCTTGTCACTATAACATTCTCTTGATTTTTCAAAGTTCATTTTGGATTTCTTTCGTTGAAATGTAAGAGTTGGAATATTTCAGTAGTGTTTGTTGTGGTTTATCTAGTCACTGTTACATTCTCTTGCTGTTTCAAAGTTCATTTTAGATTTTTTTGTTGAAATGTAAGAGTTGGAATATTTCAGTAGTGTTTTGTAGTGGTTTACCATGTCACTGTTACATTCTCTTAATGTTTCAAAGTT
Source organism: Artemia sp. Qi Xiang Cuo (assembly GCF_049724085.1). Classification (NCBI taxonomy): domain Eukaryota; kingdom Metazoa; phylum Arthropoda; class Branchiopoda; order Anostraca; family Artemiidae; genus Artemia; species Artemia sp. Qi Xiang Cuo. The sequence continues at coordinate 41,967,545 of NC_142801.1, forward strand.
CATTTTACATTTTTTTTTTGTTGAAATGCAAGAGTTGCAATGTTTCAGTAGTGTTTATTGTGGTTTACCTTCTTACTGTTACATTCTCTTGATGTTTCAAAGTTAAATTTTGATATTATTCGTTGAAATGCAAAAGTTAGATTATTTCAGTAGTGTTTTGTCGTGGTTTACCTTGTCACTGTTACATTCTCTTGATGTTTCAAAAGTTCATTTTAGATTTTTTTGTTGAAATGTAAGAGTTAGATTATTTCGGTAGTGTTTTATAGTGGTTTACCTTGTCACTCTTACATTCTCTTGATGTTTCAAAGTTCATTTTGTTTTTTTTTCGTTGAAATGCAAGAGTTGGATTATTTCAGTAGTGTTTTGTCGGGGTTTATCATGTCACTGTTACATTTTCTGATTTTTCGGAGTTCATTTTAGATTTCTTTCGTTGAAATGCAAGAGTTAGCCTACGTACGCGCGCGTAAGTAGGCTAACCTATCCTAACCTAACCTAATCTAACCTAACCTAACCTAATATAACCTAACCTATGTAACAGTAACAAGGTAAATCACGACAAAATACAACTGAAATATTCCAACTCTTGCATTTCAACGAAAAAAAAAACAAAAAAAACTCTGAAACACGAAGAGAATGTAACAATGACAAGGCATACCACTACAAACACTACTTAAATATTCCAAATGTTAAATTTAAAGAAAAAAGAATCTAAAATGAATTTTAAAAAATTAAGAGAATGTAAAAAAGAAAAGAAAAACTATTAAATAATATTACTGAATTATTCGAATTCCTAAATTTCAACAAAAACAAATCCAAAATGAACTTTGAAAAATCAAGAAAATGTAATTGTGACAAGGTAAACCATGACAAAACAGTACTGAAATATTCCAATTCTTACATTTCAATGAAAAAAAGAATCTAAAATGAACTTTGAAACATCAAGAGAATGTAACAGTGAGAAGGTATACCATAACAAAACACTACTGAAATATTCCAACTCCTACATTTCAACGAAAAAAATCCAAAATAAACTTTGAAACATCATGAGAATTTAAAAAGGACCAGTTAAACCACGACAAAACGCTACTGAAATATTCCAACTCTTTCATTTCAACGAAAGAAAACTAAAATTAACCGCGAAAAATTAAGAAAACGTAATAGTAGAATGATAAACCATTACAAAACTCAATTGAAATAATCCAACTCTTACATTTCAAGGAAAAATATCCAAGATGTACTTTGAAGAATCAAGAGAATGTAATAGTGACTAGGTAAACCACATCAAACACTACTGAAATAATCTAACTCTTACATTTCAAAAAAAAAAAAATCTAAAATGAACTTTGAAACATCAAGAGAATGTAACAGTTACAAGGTAAACCACAAAAAAACGCTACTGAAATATTCCAACTCTTGCATTTCAACGAAACAAAATCCAAAATGAACTTTGAAACACAATGAGAATGTAACAGTGACTAGGTAAACCACATCAAACACTGCTGAAATAATCTAACCCTTACATTTCAACGAAAAAAACTAAAATGAACTTTGAAACATCAAGAGAATGTATCAGTGACAAGGTAAACCATGAGAAAACACTACTGAAATAATTCAACTCATGCATGAACTTTGAAATATCAAGAGAATGTAACAGTGACACGGTAAACCATGAGAAAACACTACTGAAATATTCCAACTCTTGTATTTCAACGAAAAAGATTCAAAATGAACTTTGAAACATCATGAGAATGTAACAGTGACATGGTAAACCACGAGAAAATACTACTGAAATATTCCAACTCTTACTTTTCAACGAAAAAGATCTAAAATGAACTTTGAAACAACAAGAGAATGTACCAGTGACAAGATAAACCACAACAAAACACTACTGAAATATTCCAACTCTTGCATTTAAATAAAAAAAATCAAAAAATGAACTTTGAAAAATCAAGCGAATGTAACAGTGACTAGATAAACCACGACAAAACACTACTGAAATAATCCAACTCTTGCATTTCAACGAAAATGATCCAAAATTAAGTTTGAAACATCAAGAGAATGTAACAGTGACTAGGTAAACCACATCAAACACTACTGAAATATTCCAACTCTTACATTTCAACAAAAGAAATCTAAAATGAACTTTGAAACATCAAGAGAATGTAACAGTGATATGGTAAACCATGAGAAAACACTATTGAAATAATCCAACTCTTGCATTTCAACAAAAAGGATCCAAATGAACTTTGAAACATCAAGAGAATGTAATAGTGACATGGTAAACCATGACAAAACACTACTAAAATGTTCCAACTCTTGCATTTCAACGAAAAAGGTTCAAAAATGAACTTTGAAACATCAAGAGAATGTAACAGTGACATGGTAAACCACTAGAAAACACTACTGAAATATTCCAACCCTTGCACTTCAACGAAAAATATCTAAAATGAACTGTGAAACATCAAGAGAATGTACCAGTGATAAGGTAAACCACAACAAAACATTACTGAATTATTCAAACTCTTACATTTCAACAAAAAAAAAGTCCAAAATGAACTTTAAAACATCAAGAGAATGTAACAGTGACTAGGTAAACCACAACAAACACTACTGAAATATTCCAACTCTTACATTTCAAGGAATGAAAAATCTAAAATGAACTTTGAAACATCATGAGAAAGTAGCAGTGACTAGGTAAACCACAATAAACACAACTGAAATATTCCAACTCTTACATTTCAACGAAAGAAATCCAACATGAACTTTGAAACATCAAGAGAATGTAGCAGTGACAAGGTAAACCATGAGAAAACACTACTGAAATAATCCAACTCTTGTATTTCAACGAAAAAGATCCAAAATGAACTTTGAAACATCAAGAGAATGTAACAGTGACATGGTAAACCATGACGAAACACTACTGAAATATTCAAACTCTTGTATTTCAATGGAAAAGATTCACAATGAACTTTGAAATAACAAGATAAAGTAGCAGTGACAATGTAAACCACGAGTAAATACAACTGATATCATCTAACACTTGCATTTCAACAAAAAAGATCCAAAATGAACTTTGAAACGACAAGAGAATTTACCAGTGACAAGGTAAACCACAACAAAACATTACTGAAATATTCCAATTCCTAAATTTCAACAAAAAAAAAATCCAAACTGAACTTTGAAACATCAAGAGAATGTAACAGTGACAAGGTAAACCACGACAAAACACTACTGAAATATTCCAACTCTTACATTTCAATGAAAGAAATCCAAAATGAACTTTGAAAAATCAAGAGAATGTAACTGTGACAAGGTAAACAATGACAAAACAGTACTGAAATAATTCAACTCTTACATTTCTACGAAAAAAAAAAATTAAAATGAACTTTGAAACATCAAGAGAATGTAACAGTGAGAAGGTAAACCATGACAAAACACTAATGAAATATTCCAACTCTTGCATTTAAACAAAAAAAATCGAAAATGAACTCTGACACATCAAGAAAATGTAACAGTGACATTGTAAACCATGATAAAACACTACTGAAATAATCCAAATCCTAAATTTCAAAGAAAAAAAAAATCCAAGATGAACTATGAAACATCAAAAGAATGTAAAAGTGACAAGGTAAACCACTATAAAACACTACTGAAATAATCTAACTCTTACATTTCAACAAAAAAAAAATCTAAAATGAACTTTTGAAACACCATAAAAATGTAACAGTGACAAGGTAAACCACGACCAAACACTACTGAAATAATCTAACTCTTGCATTTCCACGAAAAATATCAAAAATGAACTTTGTAACATCAAGAGAATGTAACAGTAAGAAGGTAAACCACAATAAACACTACTGAAATATTCCCACTCTTGCATTTCAACAAAAAAAAATCCAAAATGAACTTCGAAACATTAAGAAAATGTAACAGTGACATGGTAAACCACGACAAAATATTTCAGAAATATTCCAACTCTTACATTTCAACAAAAAAATCTAAAATAAACTTTGAAACAGCAAGAGAATGTAACAGTGACTAGGTAAACCACAACAAACACTAGTGAAATATTCCAACTCTTACATTTCAACGAAAGAAATCCAAAATGAACTTTGAAAAATCAAGGGAATGTAATAGTGACAAGGTAAACCACGACAAAACACTATTGAAATATTCCAACTCTTACATTTCAACGAAAAAAATCTAAAATGAACTTTGAAACATCAAGAAAATGTAACAGTGACAAGGTAAACCACTATAAAACACTACTGAAATAATCTAACTCTTGCATTTCAACAAAAAACAAAATCAAAAATGAACTTTGAAACATCAAGAGAATGTAACAGTGACAAGGTAAACCACGATAAAACACTACTGAAATATTCCAACTCTTGCATTTCAACGACAAAAAATTAACTTTGAAACATCAAGAGAATGTAACAGTAACAAGGTAAATCACGACAAAACACTACTGAAATATTCCAACTCTTGCATTATAACGAAAGAAGTCTAAAATGAACTCTGAAAAATCAAGAAAATGTATCAGTGACAAAGTAAACCACGACAAAACCCTACTGAAATAATCCAACTATTAAATTTCAACAAAAAAAAACTAAAATGAACTTTGAAACATCAAGAGAATGCAACAGTGACAAGGTAAACCACGACAAAACACTACAGGAATAATTTAAGACATGCATTTCAACAAAAAAAAAAAAATCAAATATGAACTTTTAAACATCAAGAGAATGTAACAGTAAAAATGTAAACCACAACAAACACTACTGAAATATTCCAACTCTTTCATTTCAACGAAAAAAAAAAATCCAAAATGAACTTTGAAACATCAAGAGAATGTAACTGTGAAATGGTAAACCACAACAAACACTACTGAAATATTCCAACTCTTGCATTTCAACGAAAAAAAAAATGAACTTTGAAACATCAAGAGAATGTAACAGTGATATGGTAAACCACAACAAAACACTAGTGAAATAATTTAACTCTTGCGTTTCAACAAAAAAAAAATCAAATATGAACTTTGAAACATCAAGAGAATGTAAAAGTAAAAAGGTAAACCACAACAAACACTACTTAAATATTCCAACTCTTGTATTTCAACGAAAAAAAAAAATCCAAAATGAACTTTGAAACATCAAGAGAATGTAACTGTGATATGGTAAACCACAACAAACACTACTGAAATATTCCAACTTTTACATTTCAACGACAAAAATCCGAAATTAAGTTTGAAACATCAAGAGAATGTAACAGTGACAAGGTAAACCATGAGAAAACACTACTGAAATAATTCAACTCTTGCATGAACTTTGAAACATCAAGAGAATGTAACAGTGACTAGATAAACCACAACAAACACTACTGAAATATTCCAACTCTTGCATTTCAACGAAAAAAAAATCCAAAATGAACTTTGAAACATCATGAGAATGTAACAGTGACAAGGTAAACCATGAGAAAACACTACTGAAATAATCCAACTCTTGCATTTCAAACAGTTCGTGGTAACGAACTGTAAGTAAGGAGCGACCCGGCTCAATGGTAGCCGAAACTCCAGAAAACGGGTTATTGATACCAATAGATATATCAAAAGAATCAGATTTCAATGCTGATTTCAAATATATAACTCATCAAGTTTCATCAAGTTTAGTGCTACCCATCAAAAGTTACACGCCTGAGAAAATTTGGCTGATTTTCAAAAAAAGGGGGAAAGAACCCCTAAAAGTTCTAGAACCTTAATAAAAATCACACCATCATTCAGTGTATCAGAGAACCCTACTATAGAGGTTTCAAGCTCCTATCTCCAAAAATGTGGAATTTTACATTTTTTGCCAGAAGAAAGATCACGGATGCGTGTTTATTTGTTTATTCGTTTTTTTGTTTGTTTTGTTTTTTTTCCCAGGGGTGATCGTATTGACCAAGTGGTCCTAGAATATCGTAGGAGAGCTCAATCGAACGGAAATTAAAAGTTTTAGTGCCCTTTTTAAGTGACCAAAAACAATGGAGGGCAACTAGGCCCCCTCCCACGCTCATTCTTTTCCGAAAGTCACCTAATCAAAATTTTGAGATAGCCATTTTGTTCAGCATGGTCAAAAATATGATAAATATGTCTTTTAGGATGACTTAATCCCCCAAAGCTCCCAGAGGGAGGGCTAAAAGTTATGAACTTTACCCAATGTTAACATATAGTATTGGTTCTTGGGAAGTATACAGAAGTTTTCAGGAGCTTTTTTTTCTGGTAGTGGGAGGGACGGGTGGGTTGGGGGTTATGTTGGAGGATCAGTTCATGAAGGAAGTTTTCATGGGGGAAGGGAAATTGCCATGAAGGGGGCGCCGGACTTACCAGCATTATTTATTGGTTATTGGGAAGTATACAACCATTTTCAGGAAGGATTTTTTCTGGAGGGGGGGGGGGCTAGAAGAGGGGTTACTCTGGAGAATATTTCCGTGGAGGATGTTTCTTTGGAGTAAGGGACAATTCTATGAAGGGGGCGCCGGATTTCCAAGCATTATTTAAGAAAAGATAAGAAATTAAATAAAAAAAAACAAGTTTTTTCAACTGAAATGTAAGAAGGAATATTAGAACTTAAAACGAACAGAAATTATAACGTATGTGAGGGGGTTCTCCCCCAAGTCAATACCTCGCTCTTTACGCTACATTTTTTTGTTAGTGCTTTCAAAAGAGCTATCTATTCTAATTAAACGGCCTTTGTGATTCAGGGGTTTGTTAATAAAATTTTTTTTTAACTTTTAACTTAAAGTATGTGTTATTTAATAAGGGGATAACCTATTAATATAATTAATAACATATACGTAATAAAAAAAAAAAATAAAAAAACAAGCGAAACGGCTAAAAAGTAATCGAAAATTTTAAAAACGAAAATTTGATGTCAATAAATGTATCAAAAGAATGTGTTTATAATGATGATCCTAAATATATAAATTTTATTAAGTTTAGTATTACTCGTCAAAGGCTACGAGCCTGAGAAAATTTACTCGATTTTTTAAAGAGGGGGAAACATCCCCTACAAGTGAAAGAATTTTAATGAAAATCACACCGTCAGATTCAGCGTATCAGAAAACCCTATTACATAGGTTTCAAGCTCATATCTGCAAAAATGTGTAACTTTGTATTTTTTGCCAGAAGAAAAATATACGAATATAGAAGTTCGTTACGTAAGTTAATTTGTAAAGACATCCATTTAGCAAAAGAAAAGTAAAATTTTTATACAAATAAAAGCTGCATTAACTAAAAAACGATCAGAAATTAAATAAAAAAAACAAGTTTTTTAAACTGAAAGTAAGGAGCGACATTAAAACTTAAAACGAACATAAATTATTCAGTATATGAAAGGGGCTGTCCCCTCCTCAACGCCTCGCTCTCTATGCTAAAGTTTGACTTTGTCTCAAAACTATATACTTTAAAACAATAAAAAACTTTAGCGTAAAGAGCGAGGCGTTGAGGAGGGGACAGCCGCTTTCATATACGGAATAATTTATGTTCGTTTTAAGTTTTAATGTCGCTCCTTACTTTCAGTTAAAAAAACTTGTTTTTTGTTTATTTAATCAACGAAAAGGATCCAAATGAACTTTGAAACATCAAGGGAATGTAACAGTGAGAAGGTGAACCACAACAAAAAGCTACTGAAATATTCCAACTCTTGCATTTCAACGAAAAAAAATGAACTTTGAAACATCAAGAGAATGTAACAGTGATATGGTGAACCACGACAAAACACTAGTGAAATAATTTAACTCTTGCATTTCAACGAAAAAAATCACAAATGAACTTTGAAAAATCAAGAGAATGTAATAGTGACTAGGTAAACCACAACAAACACTACTGAAATATACCAACTCTTACATTTCAAGGAAAGAAAAATCTAAAATGTACTTTTAAACGTCATGAGAATGTAACAGTGACTAGGTAAACCACATCAAACATTACTGAAATATTCCAACTCTTACATTTAAACGAAAGAAATCCAAAATGAACTTTGAAACATCAAGAGAATGTAACAGTGACAATGTAAACCATGAAAAAAAACCACTGCAATAATTCAACTCATGCATGAACTTTGAAACATCAAGAGAATGTAAGACTGACAAGATAAACCACAACAAACACTACTGAAATAATCTAACTCTTGCATTTCAACGAAAAGAAAAATCCAAAATAAACTTTGAAACATAAAGAGAATGTAACAGTGACACGGTAAACCATGAGAAAACACTACTGAAATAATCCAACTCTTGCATTTCAACGAAAAGGATCCAAAATGAACTTTGAAACATCAAGAGAATGTAACAGTGAGAAGGTAAACCACAACAAAACACTACTGAAATATTCCAACTCTTGCATTTCAACGAAAAAAATCCAAAATGAACTTTGAAACATCAAGAGAATGTAACAGTGACATGGTAAACCACGACAAAACACTAGTGAAATAATCTAACTCTTGCATTTCAACAAAAAAAAAATCAAAATGAACTTTGAAAAATCAAGAGAATGTAACAGTTACTAGGTAAACCACAACAAACGCTACTGAAATATTCCAACACTAACATTTCAAAGAATGAAAAATCTAAAATGAACTTTGAAACATCATGAGAATGTAACAGTGACTAGGTAAACCACATCAAACACCACTGAAATATTCCAACTCTTACATTTCAACGAAAAAAAATCAAAAATAAACTTTGAAACATCAAGAGAATGTAACAGTGACAAGGTGAACCATGAGAAAACACTACTGAAATATTCCAATTCTTGCATTTCAACGAAAAGGATTCAAAATAAACTTTGAAACATCATGAGAATGTAACAGTGACATGGTAAACCGCGAGAAAACACTACTGAAATATTACAACTCTTGCATTTCAACGAAAAAGATCTAAAATGAACTTTGAAACATCAAGAGAATGTACTAGTGACATGGCAAACCACAACAAAGGAAACAGGGGGAGGGGGATGGAGGAGGGTAATGGGGCTTTTTGGGGCCTGGGGCCCTTTGGGGGCCCGGGGGGTCTTTGGGGCCCCGGGGGGCCTTTGGTGGCCTGGGGGTATTTGGGGGCCCGATGCCCTTTGGGGAGCTCGGGGGGCCTTTGGGGGCCCGTATGGGGGGCTTTGTTGGCCTGGGGGGGGCCTTGGGGGTCTTTTGGGGCTCCGGGGGCCTTTGGGGGCCCGGGGGGCCTTTGGGGGGGCCGGGGGGCCCTTTTGGGTTGGGGTAGGGGGGCACTTTGGGGTTGGGGTAGGGGACCTAACAACACTATTCAAATGGAACTTGTGTATTATAACGACCACAGAGTTTCACCCCAAATCATCTTCTAAAATGTCTTCTAAAATGTCTCAAACTGTTTCGCCTAAATCATCTTCTAAAATGTCTCAAACGGTTCCGCCCAAATAATCCCCTAAAATGTCTCAAACGGTTTCGCCCAAATAATCTCCTAAACGTAATTTCTGCGTGTTCCTTTTGTTTTGGCATCCCTGCGCTGTCACATTTGAAATTCCCATGAAATCAATTCTCGCGTTAATCTCTTCATCTCGAGGGTGTTCTTGGTTACTCGATTAAGGCTTCGATAGAATAGTAATTTATCGCTAAGTCTAATGACCTGAGAAGCCATATTTAAAAAATAGAATATTAGTTTATCTCTCTCACTAAAGACTATTTATCTCTTAGACCTTAAGACCAAAAAAGCCACAATGCTTCTTAATTCCTGTTTCGTGGATCAATAATTCCCTGCCGATTATTCAATCAATTTCTTAGAAGTATAGTTCCCATCGAGTGGATCAATACATTCTTCCCATTAGAATTCAATGCGCATGTGCAAACTTCGTCCCGGAGTCATTACACTTAGAAACAACAAATAAATCGACCTTGAAAATGGTGTCATTGACTAGTTAGACTTGATCAATAATCCTTGAATAAATTATGTACGTCCAGTAACTCATGATAGCTCCCTACTATACGTAGGTGCAGTATGCATTAAATAATTGCAGTTGAACAGACATCTACTTTTACCGACACCGACACCTACGATCTAGGCACTAGCTGGCTTCAAAATCTACTACCTCGGGAGTTTCTTAGTTTATGACCTTTGAAGCCTGGTGGCACCTTGGCTGTTTTCGACCGAAAAAATCAAGCAGAATAAAATGTATTGAATGAACTCTTCTTTATAGTAACTATATTCCGATCAAATTTCAATTGAGTCTGGTTACTTTTGTACGAATGACAGGCGACGCTCGGAATTGGCATACATGTCTGGAAATTCGTTCCCTCTATTCCCTTGCCCCTAAGTTCTTGCTCAACAGTTTTCGAGGGGATCCAAGAGTTTGTTGTGCAAAGGTAGTAGAAGAGGATTATACCTCTGAAAATCCTCATAATCATGTTCTACTGACCCAATGTATTTGATACATTTGATGAAGTTTTAATCTGAAGAGAGAAAAAAGCAGCATTTTCTTAAGGCTGGATAGCCTATGGTGATGTTGGGGGGGGGGGGGGGGGCAATAAGTTGTTTATTCGCCTAACCAAAAAGATGGAATTGCCTCACACGGTTCCGGTCCAGATCTAGGTGCTACTTGCCCATACTGCTGATAGGAGGCAGGAATTGGCCGAGAGATTGATGTTGGAGGGCAGGTCAAGAGCTGACTTTGGTTCTCCATTGATACCGATTGAAAATAGTTGTTTGATTGTTTATCTCCTTTTCTGCAAGATGTACACAAGTGGAAATTGGAGGCACTAGAGGGACCCCAAACCCATTTTAGTTCATTACTGAAAGAGATTAAATTTTCTTGCATTATGAAAAACAAAAAAGATACAACCGTGCACATGTTTCAGTCACAAGGCTGATGGTGAGCAATTGGGGCAGGAGTTGTTGCGTATTTGGGCCCACCCCATGCCTCAAGACATTTTTAAATTGTTGCAGGCCTCTCATTTAAACAATGTACCACTGTCCTGTCTTTCTATTATAGAAGTTACCACTTGGAACAGACAAAAGGCACTTTAGCCCAAACTCGTTTTTGCACCAAGTTTAAACTTACCATAGTATTTGCACCAAGTCAAGACTTATTTGCATCGAGTGAGACATTAACTCGTGTTTGCACCAAGTGCTGAATTGGCAAGCTTTTTGTGTCCAGTCAATACCCAGCTCGTATTTTGTATTACGTCAAGACTTTGCACGTTTTTGTACTCAGTCAGAATTTAACAATTTTTCGAATTACGTCACCGAAATTCTGCAGCTTTGCCTTAGACCCTAGCCAATAGCATCCCTTAAAGCAACCTATGCACGATTGATACAGCCCTTCGGTTATCCGTAACGATATAATCATCTATTTTTCTGTACGGTTCGAATTATGATGCAATTTCAAAAGCATTTAAGTACCAAATTAATAAAAATGAGGCATCAGTAGCTTGGCCCTAATAACTCGTGAACAAAGTTCACTAGCATAACGGTTCCCGGCCTTTGGCCTCCTTTTTGTACTTATTTTCTTAAGTTTAATTTTTTTAACTTAGAAATTGTCAATTTTTTCATGTCTTAAAATGAAATAAAACATACTTAAACAAAAAAAATCACTTGTGATATTTTCGAAATACGAAATGAAGATGATATAGATATGTTAGTCGTAATTTTTAAAATTATGAAACTAATGTTTGTAGTGACACTTTTTTTTTACTTAGAATTTTTTGGACTGATTTTTTTGGACGTAAAATTTTTTCGAACTTCGAATTTTTTGGACTTTAAATTTTTGGACTATATTTCTAATACATCTGATATATCTTAACCGTGTGTGTTCTTATTGGCCAAAACTAAAACCCGTTTATTAAATGACAAAATATTTTTAATAAATAAGATTTTAAAAGTGTGTCTTATTATTTGTCAAAACTAAAACCCGAGTTTGTTAAATGATCAAATATTTTTCACAAATCAGATGAATCTTAACCGTGTGTACTAATATTTGTAATAAGTAAAACCCAAGATTGTTAAATGATCAAATATTTTTAATAAATCAGATGTATCTTAACCGTGTGTGTTCTTTTTTGTAAAAACTAAAACCCAAGTTTCTTAATTGATCAAATATTTTTAATAAATCAATTGTATTTTAACCATGTGTGTTCTTATTTGTCAAAACTAAAGCCCAAGTTTAGTAAATGACATTTTTTTTTAATAAATCAGATGTATCGTAACCGTGTGTGCTAATATTTGTCAAAAGTAAAACCCAAGTTTCTTAAATGATCAAATATTTTTATTAAATCAGATGTATCTTAACTGTGTCTGTTCTTATTTGTCGAAACTAAAACCGGAATTTCTCAAATAATCAAATGTTTTTAATAAATCCGATTATCTTAACCGTGTATATTCTTCTTTGTCAAAACTAAAACCCAAGTTTCTTAAATGGGCAACTATTTTAATAAATCAGATGTATCTTAACCGTGTGTATTCTTATTTATCAAAACCAAAACCCAAGTTTCTTAAATGATAATATATAGTTTTTTTTTTAATAAATCAGATGTATCCTAACAGTCTGTGTTCTTATTTATAAAAACTAAAACCCAAGTTTCTTAAATGATCAAATATTTTTAATAAATGTGATGTATCTTAACCGTATGTATGTTTATTACTCAAAATAAAACCCAAGTTTCTTAAGTGATCAAATATTTTTAATAAATCAGATGTATCTTAATTGGTTGTGTTCTTATTTGTCAAAACTAAAACCCAGGTTTCTTAAATGATCAAACATTTATAATAAATTAGATGCATCTTAACCGTGTGTATTCTTATTTGACAAAACTAAAATCCAAGTTACTTAAATGATCAAATATTTTTAATAAATGAAAAGTATATTAAACGTGTGTTCTTATATGTCAAAACTAAAAACTGCGTTTCTTAAATGATCAAATATTTTCAATAAATTAGATCTATCGTAACCATGTGTGGCATTATTCGTCAAAACTAACGCCCAAGTTTCTTTAATAATCAAATATTATTACTAAAATCAGATTTATTTTAAACATGTGTCTTCTTATTTGTCAAAACTAAAACCCAAATTTCTTAAACGAATAAATATTTTTAATAAATCAGATGTATCTTCATCATGTGTGTTCTTATTTGTCTAAACTATAACCCAAGTTTCTAAAATGATCAAACATTTTTAATAAATCAGATATATCTTAATCATGTGTGTTCTTATTTATCAAAACTAAAACCTAAGTTTCTTAAATGATCATAAATTTTTAATAAATCAGATGTATCTTAATTCTTAACCATGTGTATTCTTATTAGTAAAAATATCCAAGTTTCTTAAATGATAACTTTTTTATAAATCAGAAATATCTTAACCGTGTGTATTCTTATTTGTCAAAACTAAAACCCGAGTTTCTTAAATGATCACACGTTTTCGATAAATCAGATGTATCTTAACATTGTGTGTTCTTAATTGTCAAAGTTAAGACACAAGTTTTTTAAATGATCAAATATTTTTAATGAATCAGATGTATCTTAACCGTGTTTGCTATTATTTATCAAAAGTAAAACCCAAGTTTCTTAAATGATCAAATATTCTTAATGAATCAGATGTATCTTAACCGTATGTGCTGTTACTTGTCAAAACTAAAACCCGAATTTCTTAAATGATCATATTTTATTTTAATAAATCAGATGTAACTTAACAGTGTGTATTCTTATTTTTCAGAACTAAAATCCAAGTTTCTTAAAGTTAACTGCTTTCAAGTTAGGTTGGTTTAAGTTAGGTTAGCGTGGCTGGCCACGGTAACCTAACGAATACACAAGGTTAAGATACATCTGATCTATTAAAAATATTTGATCATTTAATATAATTGGGTTTTAGTTTTAACAAATAAGAATACACACGGTTAAAATACATGTGATTTATTAAAAAATATTTGATCATTTAATAAACTTGGGTTTTAATTTTGACAAATATGAATGCACACATTTAAGATAAATCTGATTTATTAATAATATTGATCATTTAAGAAACTTGCGTTTTAGTTTCGATAAATAATAAAAGATATTTGATCATTTAATGAACTTGGGTTTCAGTGATGACAAACAAGAATACAAACGGTAAAGATACATCTGAAATATTAAAAATTTTTGATCATATAAGAAACTTGTGTTTTAGTTTTGACAAATAAGAACACACATTGTTAAGATACATCTGATTATTAAAAAAAAAATATGATCATTTAAGAAACTTGGGTTTTAGTTTTGATAAATAAGAATGGACACGGTTAAGATAAACCTGATTTATTAAAAATATTTCATCATTAAAGAAACTTGGGTTTTAGTTTCGACGAATAAGAACACACACGGTTAAGATACACCTGATTTTGTGGTGACGCTTTCTAATTAAGTCGATTTGGAATTTAGTAAAAATATTAAGACGCAAATACAAAAGTTTAGAAATACCACTTTTTAGTAAGATAAGGAACGTATCCTGGCAAGTGTATACTTAACAGGAAGTTGAGAAATTACCACTTCCTAGCTATGTGCGTCAGTGGGTCCCGATAAGGTTGTTTAAGGTGTGGTTGATAAAATGTATAAAAGATACATTTTAAGGGATGGGGAAGCGAGATACTAATCTTATGCCGGACTGACCTCTGGTCCGTTGATTTATAAATACCTTGGAATATCGTCGGATTATTGTAAGTGTCTAAGTATCTTATTGTATTGTATATTATTGTAGATTTATGATGCCTGTGGTCTACCTGGGAAACCTAGTCCTAGCAGAATACATATCTATTATTAAAGCTTGTACTAGTGTATGTTAACTGAATAAAAATATTGTGTTATAGCCAACCTCTCTACAATCTACATTTAGTCTCTTGAATATACCCAGCTGGCCAAAACAGGGCGGGCCAAAACTTGGGAACCGGTTATGCTAATGAACTTAGTTTAGAAATTATTAGGGCCTCACTACTGGCATCTTCATAGCATTGACCTAATCTGGTTTGAGTGAATATATTGATATTAAATTCTCTCACCAGACAGACAGTCCTGCAGAAAAATGCTGCACTTTTTGCATTACTAGACTTTTTTTTTAGCTCCAATCTATGTGTTCTTATACATTTTTCCAAAACCTTATAGTTTTCCCACATCCTACTGTTAACAACAGAACAGATAATACGTATACAACTGTACAACTTGAGCTTCAACCTTTTATACCACAATTTTGCTTGATGTCGGAAAAGTCAGTCGAGTGGTTAACATGTTAGACTTCCTAGATTGTCCCTGAGGACGTCCCGTTTATCCCTGAGGACGGGGGTTTAAGTCCTAGTGTCGCTGGTTATTTGGTTTGGAATGGGGGTCAGTGGTATGACTGTAAGCTGAGTCAGAGTCGACCCAACTCTAAATACCAGAAAAATTTGGAGAAGGCAAATATGAAGATTGTAAAACGTGCAGGATAACTGTGCCAAACCCCCCATTGCCCTTCCTTGCTGAAGGTCCGTGAAACGGAGATTAGCACCACAGATAGGGACTGCAAAGCCCAATGCCGTATTTTTTTACCTTTACCTTTATTATCGTCCTCAATTTCGAAAATCTAAATGCTACCTTGGGTACAGAAATCACGAAGTATTCGCTGGACTAGATGATAAATAAACTATAGATTTTGCCTACATTTTATATAATTTATGCCTAAATTTTTTCCCAAACACATCGTGTGGACAGGGTGGCTTAAGAAGCTTCAGAGGGAGCTTATTCACATTAGAACTATAAGTTTTATTTCCCTTTTTAAGGGTTAAAACATGATCATGGGTTAGCATCATCCCCACAGTCCCAGGGGCAAGGGCCTTTAGTTATAAAAACTACCAATTATTCACAGATAGGTTTAAATAGAGAGAGAGTGGCAATGTTTGGTCTTGGTTGTCCTATCAGCTAGGAGCTCTATGGGATTGTTTGCTAAGTCAGGATTCTCAGAGTTTCCGAAGGGTATATTATGGAAACGGCACGCGAACCTGAGTAAATCAAAAGATGTTATGTGTGTCCAAGTTTTGAGATTATCTGCAATATCTCAGGACTGATTTGAGGGGACCGAGTTTGAATTGATGCGAGTGCTGGAGGGGGAGGGGGTCAATTGTAAGTCTTAAGAGAGGGGGATGAGGTAGATTGAACAATACTTGCATAATCATGTTACGGAAATGTCATATCTGCAATAACTCGAGGACGGATTGGATGAGGAAGTTAAAATTTTCAGGTATTGTTGGAGAAAGGATGGGGATGGTGAGGCATATATATATATATATATATATATATATATATATATATATATATATATATATATATATATATATATATACATATATATATATATATCTGTAAATTCATATATAAATTCAGTTTTCCCCTCCCCCACGCCTTTAATATATTTCTACCCTCTGAATAATTTTAACAGGACCAGAATAGACTGTCAAACCAAAATTGAACAGAGAGAAAACTGCGAGTAAATATTAATCACCTCAGTAGTCTACTATTTTTAAAGATTCGATTTTGCAATATTTTGTTTCATAACTTTACGATTGCTTAATTAGTTAGCCGCTTAACAAAATCCCTAGCTGCCTAACCAGACAACCAAGGCAAAGAAGAGAGTAAGCTATTATTACCAAAATAATAGCTAATCCATTATATTACATGTATCTTGGGACTCTATATTTTTATATGGATCTTTGTACGGACGTGGAAATTTTGCTTATAGGTTTAGTTCAATTTTGTCTTCTGTAAAATCCCATGCCATTTATTATAAGTAACCCAGAATTAGACTAACTAAGATCTTCCAGCCTCTGCACTTACTGGAGATGCTGATTGGAGGGTAAGAATAGACCCCTAGAGTTGGAAAATACCTTCCCATTTGTGTAAAAAACAGCTAAATCTCGAAAGTTCTATTTTATCGCTTGTAAAGGACATCCTAGACGGTCAATTATTTTGATAGAAAGCTTCCGTCAATCAATTGATTAAAGCATGATTGACCGTCTAGGGACCGATTGAGTCATTCGAACTTCATATCAATCACCATCAACGCTTGACTCTAGTGTCAAACAGGTTCCTAGACGGTCAATCATGCTTTAATCAATTGATTGACGGAAGATTTCGATTAAAATAATTGACCGTCTAGGGCACAGTTTATATAATTATCCAGCATGATCTTTTCCTATCTCACCCATTATAAAAACCCAGACCGAGGTGCGAGTGCTCCAGAGAACGTTTCTGCAGATATAAACATAAGCGGCATTAGATCTTTTCACGGTTAGACAAAGAATAATCAGCGACGGAACAAGTACTCGCAAAACCACTTGGCCGGCCCAACCAATAAGTGCAGAAATAAGTGGGAGGAGCTTTTTGTTCGCACCGAGAATGAAGAGCCAGAAATCATCTGCGGTAAACTTACTGATATTTTATATAAACTGTGGTCTAGGGTGTCCTTAAAAACCCCTTGCCATTTATAATAATAAAATAAAAGAATTAGAATAAGATCTTCTAGCCTCTGTACTTGCTAAGTATGCCAATTGGAGGGGAAGAATTAACCCCTAGATAGGAAAAATACCATCCCTTTGAATATTTGCTTAAAAAAACTTAATCTGGAAAAAATACAGAGAAATTTTTTCTCTTTTGTCAATCAGAGCATACAGGGTACGCATTTCCCCGAGGGATTTTCTGCAGTGGGATACACCGGACGCCGTTTTTATGTCAAAAGTCGGCTCACCAAGCGAAGCTCGGTCCCCTGGTGTTAAAACGTAAGACGAGCAGAAAGACGACTTAAGTCATGTTTTTACTGACAAACTAGGCAAAGAAGAGAGTAAGCGAGTATTGGCGAAACTATAATTTTTGTATGCAAGAGAAACTATTCCATAATATATCTTGGAACTCCTTGTTTTCATATTTGTTTTTTTACAGACATGCACATTTGTTTTGGGTTTGGTTCTATTTTGTCGTTTGTAAAACTCCATAGAATTTATTTTAAGCAGCCCAGAATTAGAACGAGAAGATCTTCCACCCTCTGCAGTTGCCAAGGGCGCCAATTGGGGAGATATAATATTTTCTTGTACAGAACGTACGAGAAATTTTTGTAAAAGAAATTTTTTAGATTAGATAAGGGTAGCTCAAAAACAAGCTAAGTCGTCGTTGCGAAACGCAATCTGGAGGCACAAGGTCAACCTTTGGCAAATTCCCCCCCCCCCAGTCCGCCCATTCCACCCCTATTTTTTAGCAGGAAATAGCCAATGTTAATTTTTTTTTTACCATATTTATGCAAGGATTTTCAATTTGGATGATTGAAGAGCCAGAGTGGGTCAGTGGCCTCTCTATCCCCCATCTTTCCTTCTGTTAACTCTTTAGAAGAAATGAATGTAGCACCCTGTTTGAAGCGTAATCGGCAAGGATTTTAATCTATGATACCGAAGCGCGAACAGCGGCTATTACCCCAACTCCAAACACACATGCATACATAGGCCGTAGACACACCTTGCGTTTTTACCAAGCGTTTGTTTTACCGAGCGTTATTCTTTGTCGTTGCTACTCTAGCGCCTACATACTGGGCGGTAAACATTCTACCTTCGCAAAATCAGTTGCTCATAATAAATCTGATATATCCTTAAATAAAAAACTAGTTTTTTCTATTGAAAGTAAGGAGCAACATTACAACTTAAAACGAACAGAAATCATCCCGTGTATGAGGGGGACTGCCTTCTCTTCAATACCCCACTCTTCACGCTAAAGTTTTTGAGATACTTTTAAAAAAGGTTCTCTTTTTAATTACATGGCCCCTATGTTTCAGGAATCATTCTTAAAGAATTGAGACAAAAAGTTAGACTTTAGCGTAAAGAAATTGTTCCCTTTATATACGGAACAATTTCTGTTCGTTTTAAGTTTTGATGTTGCTCCTTACTCTCAGTAGAAAACGTTTTTACATTTAGTTTCTAATCGTTTTTCAAATAATCCCAAAAAGTACACACCCTATGTGGAAAATCCCCACCCACGAGAAACTCCTCCATAGAAGGCTCCTCCCACATAAAATTCTTCCCCCATGAAGTTATCCACGGACAATGCCATCCTCGCTGCGAATTTCCCCCAGAAAATTTCTTGCTTGCGAATCCGCCTTACGATTACGATTTCTTGCTTAAAATTTATGATTATCGAAAATTTCCATACTCCTTAGCGTACTTTCATTTGAAGAAAGACTTGTTTTTTACTTAATTTCTGATCGTTTTTCAGGTCAAGGCAGAATTATCCTTATGTGAATAATATTTCCAGACCCCCCCCCCACATCCCAATTGAAAGTTTCCCCCAGGGAAAATTTCTCCATGGAAAATTTCTCCTGGTGATAATACCCCCATGGAGAATTTCTTTCATGGGAAATCCCTCCCCCACATAAAAATCCCCCAGAGAATTCCAACTCCGTGGAAAACTTCCTCCTGACAATTCCCCCAGGGCATCTCCACAAGTAAAATTGGGTCACCAACGAGAAAGTAATACAATTAAAACGAACTTCGTATATGAATTCTGGCAAATTCCCCTCGTATAAAATTTCTCCTGAAAATTTCAACCCCCGGGAACTTTCATCCCACTGGAGAATTCTCCCCGTTGGAAATCCAGCCCCAGGGCCCCCCTCAAAAATATCGGTATACATTTCAATAACAAATACTATATGTAAGCAACGGGTAAATTTCACAGCTTTTGGCTTTTCCTCCGGGGGCTCTGGGGGGTCATGTCACCGCCAAAGATACAGTTATTGGACTTTTTTCAACTATACCGAACAAAATCGCTATTTAAATAAATTCCCTCCAATTTTTTGGGTAACTTAAAAAGGGCAGTAGAACTTTTAATTTCTGTTCAAATGGCCCTCTCTCCATCACACGCATCCGTGTTATTTCTCCCGGCAACAAAATACAAAATCCTCATTGTTTAAAATAGGAGCTGGAAAACTCAACAGTAGGGTCCCCTGAAACACTGAATATGATGTTGCAGTTTTTGATGAGATTCCTTGACTTTTGGGGGATGGTTCCCTCTTTTTGTAAATTAGGCAAATTTTCCTAACCTCGTAACTTTTGATGAGTAACATTAAGCTTAATGAATTTTATTTATTTGGAATCAGCATAAAAATCCAATTGTTCTGATGTATCTATTGTTCTAAAAATTCTGTTTTTAGAGCTTCGGTTACTATTGGACCGTGTCGCTCCCTACTTACAGCTCGTTACCACAAACTGTTTGATAATAGATCATAAATAGATCTGACAACAAGAGCTTATTTCATTAATTCATATTATGTCAAAGTTGTCCCTCCCCCTACACACTGAAAACATATTGTGTGCCCCCTCTTGTCTTCGTATGAAATTATTACACATACAGGCATGGGGAGGGGAGCAGTTAAACTAGAAGCTATTCTGAAAACAAATAGGTAGAAATGTTCCTAATGTTAATGAATTTAAATTTTGTTAAAATAGTAATTAGTTTAGGGCACATAAATCGGATTAGGACTTACTTTTTTCTTGATGATAAACCGGCTTTGATTTTGTTTAGGGTCGAAGGCAGGGGCTAGTTTTGGCCCAGCCTCCTGATACTTCAAACCTCCTTGAATTTCTGGGCACTTCCTAATCAATTTATATAGTATTTTTTTTTACAATGTTACCCTCTCCCTTCCAAAGAAAGAAGTTCATTTATGACTTCCAATTTATTTATTTTATTTTTCTTTATTTTAGCTTTTCATTATGATAACTCTCTGCAAACACTCTCGTCAAAAGTTGTCGGCGGTAAAAAAAAAAAAAAAAAAAAAAAAAAAAAAAAAAAAAAAAACGCCGAATGTGTACGCTTCCATTTAGTTCTCGCGTACTCGCACACCTCGCGTACTTACACCTCGGCGTAGGCGTTAAAACGAAAGATCGATTATTTTATGGTTCGTTTATTGTAGTGACAATGGACAGCTGCATTACTGCCATCGACATTTGCTTTAGCGAGCGATTTTTTACCGCCCAATGTGTACGTAGAAAATAAAAATTTATTTTGCGACCACTTTTTAACTTTAAGGGATTATTCTCCGAGCCAAAGAGTCTTCAAATTTTGTGAAGTAGGAAGATGGCGGTAGAGGGGCTCAAAATAGACCAAGGAAATTTTTCCTTATTGGTTTGAAACTTGTATCTACAAGTCTGTGGAAGAGAACAACCCTAATTGACCACAAAAAATTGATGTTGAGACACGATCCCCCCCCCCATCCCACAAAAAAAAATCACTCGAAAAAAATACCAAGAAAATGTTTTTTTTTGCAAACGACTTCAAACTTGTATCCTCGAGTTCTTGGATAAAATAACGTTTTAGACTGGGGATTTGAGTCCCCCCCCCCCCCAAAAGAAAGGCCCAAATGTTTTTGATAGGCCTGAAACGTTGACCCAAGTAAAACCTAATGCTCCAAAAATAACACTAACCCTTGGAAGCTTTAAAGGGGCGGCATTACCACTTTTATTTTTGATAAACTCTTATCGCTTATTTCTACCTGCTTTACGTTTTAATATCGCTTTTTAATTTCCTTTAAAAAAAACTGTTTTGGAAAACATTATTTTTGATTAATAGTTATAGATATGAAGAATCTCCACGTCTATCTGTAAATAAATCCTGAAATATTCCCTGCATAAATCCAAACAATCCTATCTAAATCAAATGCATTTCTGGCCCATCATCACGCACATCAGGAGTGACAATAGACCACTCCTTTCAACAGTAATCTGGCTATTCAGGACATCTAAAGCTTACAAAATAAGGAAGTAAACACATTGTCACTATTAGAAATGCCAAAAATCGAGTTTTATTCGAAATGTTTAATGATTATCAATATAAAAGTCGATCGTCATACACCAAATTAGGTATTCAGTCTTAACTACCCCTGTTTTTAATACGTGACAAGACTAATAGCTGGAAATAAAAGACGCAATCGTTTTGAAAAACGTAGGCTAGAAATATATTTAAATAACTGGAAAAATTCGGATTAACTCAGTCTTGTAAAGAGAGCCATGTCGTACTTAAAAATGTCTATTTTTGTTTCTAGTGAATTAGCTAGGGCTGCTGTATCAGCAGTCAAAGAGTCAGTTGTTACTGCCTCTAAAGTGCCTGTTATTAAAGAAGCGTTTCGTTCTGGTAAGTTTTCTTCCGTTTTTATAATTAAAGGAACTGTAACTAAAATTTACCCATATTAAGCTGTATAAAATTTTAACTAGCGACCGCTATAAACTTATCATCTTAATGCATTTTCCCAGTTTAAATGCCACAAAATTGTGTTGAATTGAAAATTAAATTTTTTTCCTAAATTCAATCAGCGTTTTTTTATGGATTTTTTTTTGTCAAATTCGTTTCTATGAAAAAGTAATGATGCAGATAAAAAAAAGCGGCCTCTTTCACAAAGACTTTTACTAATTCCATGAATGCTACCATTTAATAAGAACCAAATCCAAAACAGATAAAGTAAATACAAAGCGATAGCGATATATGTCACTTCGTATAATAGCAATAATTGTAATTTGGCTAATGTTGTACTAAATTTAGCACATATTTCTTTTTCAAGCTTTGTGTTTACAGTGTCTAAATTTTAATTCAATCATCAACACGATATATTAATAAAGGATGCAAATATGACTTAAAAACACCCAGAGTTTTGAAAATAAAACCTTATCTGCCTAATTTTTAACTTCAAACAAAAGTAAAACTCGTATTACATGTCATGATTTGAAATTGCATATTAAACAGTCCAACATTCAATACTTGATTAACTTCTTATAGTTTCAAAATATTAACAGCAGCGGCAATGTAGCAGGGCTAATAATTCGATCTCGTCATGAATTGCTTACTTTTTTAAAAAAATTCATTTTGTACCAAAGACTACTTATACCTCAGATTGGGATACGAGTCCAAGCCTTCTAAAATTTAATTATTTGAAAAAAACTACGTTTTCTAAAGAGTTAAAGAGGCTGAGTCACAAGTTCGAACCTTAAAACATACAGGGATTAGGAGGTACAGTTGGGGGGCTGCCGCCCCCCAAACCACCCGCTTTTGCAGCCTCTTTTGTTAAGATTTTTTAAGTCCTGTAGCCTGCAATCAGTTGGTCGTACCAACACGAATGAAACTGTTTCAATGGCATTTTTTTTAAATCTTCTGAGAATTTGGCAATGACAACTCGGTTTGTCACAGTTATAACTACAAGCTTGTCTCTGTGCCAGGTATAGTTATGTATTCAGTGTGATTATGTATGATGGAAAAATAGATGAACCTGAACCTAAACTGCTTGTTTATGCTGATCCCTTCTTCTCTTCCTTGTTTTTTCTGTTCAAAAGTGCTAAGTTCATCACATTATAGCTTGTTATCGGTTAGTGAAAAATCTCATGTAAAAAATCTAGCAAACAGGCTCAGTACTGTTTCTAATCAAAAAGATGCAATAGGATGTTCTTACGGTAAAAAATTCAAGCAGACTTCGTTCGTGTTGCAAAGCATTTCTTTGCAAGGGAAAAAGCGGGGGTTGAGGGGGGCGGTAGACCCCCAAAATAAAAATCTTAACAAGAGGCTGCAAAAGCGGGGGGTTTGGGGGGTGGCAGCCCCCAACTGTACCTCCTAATCCCTGTACGTTTGCTAAAATAGCCCTTTGCTAGTGCTAAAATAGCCCTTTCATGCTACAGGTGGCAACCCTGAGCACGTGCTACACATATGAAATAGTGCTAAAATAACACTTTTGTGCTAGAAGTGGCAACCCTGAGGATGAACCCCATTAATTTGAAAATTGAACAACCGACGGGCTAGCTTTGAAAAGACCTAACTGAAAGCCTTAATTTCTTGAATATCTTTTTCAAACCTTTTTATTATCATTCAAAGCCCCTTTTCAGATACACAGCTTGATTGTTTCTAACACTTTGAACTAGTTTTTCAGAATACTACTAATGTTCTTTTTTTGTTTGTCGGAACTAATCTTTTTGAAGTAAAGTTTAAACTCAGGTTCAACGAAGGAAAATGCAATCACTCGGCATTAAAATCGTTCAGAATTGTGATTTTTCAAAGATATCAAATAAATGTACCTTTTCTTCTCGGAAAGTTTCTTTATAAGAATTTGCTTTATCTTAGTATGTCTCAATCACCGAGTCTTATGTCACGTTAATTTTTTTTTTCCTGTTTATTGCATACAAAATAAGAAGTAAAGGCATAAAGTTCTTTTTTTAGCATATCATCTCCAGTTTATTGCATCAATGTATTCATTAGGGAAAATGATTCAATGGAAATCCATATTTCTTTTTATACAACAACCGACTCAAAAAGAAGTAATATTTTCTTTTGAAGCAAATCTTACAGAACTGAATGCCCACACATGATAAAATCTTCTAATTTTTATAAGGCATATTTCATTTTTTTTTTTTTAA
This sequence comes from Artemia sp. Qi Xiang Cuo, assembly GCF_049724085.1. Lineage (NCBI taxonomy): Eukaryota > Metazoa > Arthropoda > Branchiopoda > Anostraca > Artemiidae > Artemia > Artemia sp. Qi Xiang Cuo. Next base: position 41,991,964 of record NC_142801.1, read on the forward strand.
TTTTTAGAATGACTAACGGTTTCATCGACCCTTGGTTCCCATTGATGCGATTTTTTTTTTGTACCGCAAAACGGTTCACGGATAGCGAATGGAGGAAAATCGCAGATTTTAGCACAGGAACGGTTCACTGCAGCCGTTGAAGTGCAAAAAAGTATTATGAGATATTTAAAAGCATATGCATAGGTTGTAGAAAGCATAGAAATCAAATTCTATCTAGAAAGGATAGAAATCAAGTTCTAGAAATCAAATTCTAGAAGCAAAGAAAAATATTCAAAGTGCTAAACTGTATTAGCCTAGACTGGCTGTACCGAATGAAAAATGTAATTCTTACCTTCCATCCTCATTTCCCTCGAAATATCCCTAATACCTCGAGGATTAAAATCTTGCATTAAAAAGACACGATGCTCATGTTGTTTGTCAAATATTAATGGAAAATTTCTGATAAACATGATTAGTTTCTCAGTTACTTGCAATTCATGTTTCTATTTAGCTTTCAATTCACAATAACGGATGCAATTTTCCACAGTTCAGTAGAAATATTTCAACGCAGCCGTTGAACTGTTGTGACGCATAAATTTGCAGAAAAAAAACGGAGAAAAGGTCCATGCAAAAACGGCCATTTTTACGTGAAATCGCAACAGTGGGAACCCAGGATATCTCGATATCAAATAAAAAAAAAACAAAAAAAAACTGAAAATGTTTTTTTTAATTGAAAGTAAGGTGCAACATCAAAATTTAAAACGAACAGATATTATTTCGTATATGAGGGGGCTGGCCCTTCCTCAACCCTTGCTTTTTACACTAAGGTCTTAAAGCCCTTTAAAAAATTCTTCTCATTCAAATTCAACGAACCTTGTGTTTTAGCAGTCTTACTTAAAGACTAGTGATAAAATGTCAAACTTAAAGAACGAGGGTTGAGGAAGGGGTAGCCCCCTCATAGACGGAATAATTCCTGTATGTTTTAAGTTTCAATTTTGCCCCTTACTTTCAGTTGAATTGTTTTTATTATTATTTAGTTTCTGGCCGTTTTTAAGACATACCAGGAAATTCCCTTCCCTTCCCCCGTGTAAAACTGCTCCTGAAATACCCCCCCCCCCCAAAAAAAAGCTTTTCTCCCCACGGAGATTTTCCCGGTTGAAAATCTCCTCCCTGCCCCGCACCCCCCCCCTTTTAAAAAAAAGGTGAGGAATGATGGGAATAAAATGTTTTAGTAACTAAGGTTACGTTTTTTAATAGATACGACAAAGAATACCTGGGATCATATTTGAATACTTCTACTAGCAACTCATTACAGAATTAAGCCGCCTAAGATCAAAAGAGCGCAAAGCCGTGTCATTTTCTTGGCTATATTTATATCATGGGTCTTCACTATTATAAGCTATATTCCGACATGAAAGCCATGTTATGTTACCAAACAGTGCAGATTTCAAAGACTAATCTTTGAAAAGGAACTTTTGCTTCAAAACTTCTGAATCTTGTATTTTCGCTACCCTGTAGATTTTAAAATGTCTGGCCTTTATATAATGAGAATATATATATTTATAGTTTATATAGTATATATAAATATATTATATACAGTATATAATATATATAATATACATAATATATATATATATATATATATATATATATATATATATATATATATATATATATATATATATATATATATATATATATATATATATATATATATATATATATATATATATATATATATATATATATATATATATATATATATATATATATATATATATATATATATATATATATATATATATATATATATATATATATATCAAACAGTTCGTGGTAACGAAGTGTAAGTAAGGAGCGAGCCGGCTCAAAAGTAACCGAAACTCTAAAAAAGAAATTTTGATACCAATAGATACAGCAAAAGAATCAGATTTTAATGCTGATTTCAAATATATAAGTTTCATCAAGTTTAGTCTTACCCATCAAAAGTTACGCGCCTGAGAAAATTTGTCTGATTTTCGAAAAAAGGGGGAAACATCCCCTAAAAGCTATAGAACCTTAATGAAAATCACACCATCAGATTCAGCGTATCAGAGAATTCTACTGTAGAGATCTCAAGCTCCTATCTGTAAAAATGTGGAATTTTGCATTTTTTGCCAGAAGAGAGATCACGGATGCGTGTTTATTTGTTTTTTGTTTTTCCCAGGGGTGATCATATCGACGCAGTGGTCCTAGAGTATCGTGGGAGGGCTCACTTAAACGGAAATTAAAAGTTCTAGTGCCCTTTTTAAGTGACCAAAAAAAATGGAGAGCAGCTAGGCCCCCTCCCACGCTCATTTTTTCCCAAAGTCACCCGATCAAAGTTTTGAGACAGCCATTTTGTTCAGCATGGTCTAAAATATAATAAATATGTCTTTTAGGATGACTTAATTCCTCAAAGTCCCCGGGGGGAGGGCTGAAAGTTAGGAACGTTACCCAATGTTTACATATAGTATTAATTATTGGGATGTATACAGACATTTTCAGGGGGATTTTTCTGGTAGTGGGGGGGGGGGGGTCGGGGGTTATTTGGGAGGATCTTTCCATGAAGGGAGTTTTCATGGGGAAAGGGTATTTGCTATGAAGGGGGAGCCGGATTTCCCAGCATTATTTAAAAAACGATCAGAAATTAAATAAAAAAAAATAAGTTTTTCAACTGAAAGTAAGGAGCAACACCAAAACTTAAAACGAACAGAAATCATTATGTATATGATTGGGTTCGCCCCTAGTCAATACCTCGCTCTTTACGCTAAAGTTTTTTTAGTACCTTCATAAGAGCTATTTATTCTAATTAACGGCCTTTGTTATTAAGGGGTCATTTTTAATGAATTGGAACAAAATTCGAACTTAAGCGTAAAGAGCAAGGTATTGACTAGGGAGCGAACCCCTTAATATACGTATTAAAAATACATGAATATAGAAGTTCGTTACGTAAGTTAATTTGTAAATTACGTATGTTTATTACTAATAAAAACGTTCGTAAATAAAATAAAAAACTTTCGAGAAAGCCATTTAACCAAATAAAAGTAAAATTAATATGCAAATTTTGTTTTAATTATTCATGTACGGTGAGCCAAAATCAAAACCTGCATTAATTCAAAAACATTTAAAAATTAAATAAAAATTTTTTTTTTTAACTGAAAGTAAGGAGCAACATCAAAACTTAAAACGAACAGAAATTATTCCGTATTTGAAAGGGGCTGTCCCCTCCTGAACGCCTCGCTCTTTACGCTAAAGTTAGACTGTTTCTCTCAACGCTATTTTTAAAACAATAAAAAAATTTAGCGTAAAAAGCGAAACATTGAGGAGGGACAGCCACTTTCATATATGGAACAATTTCTATTCGTTTTAAGTTTTGATGTCGCTCCTTACTTTCAGTTAAAATATATAATATATATATATATATATATATATATATATATATATATATATATATATATATATATATATATATATATTATATATATATATATATATATATATATATATATATATATATATATATATATATATATATATATATATATATATATATATATATATATATATATATATATATATATATATATAATATTTTATATATAGAATATACATAAAATATTATATAGTTTATATATTGAGAATCACGATTGTATCCTCTTCTTCCAGGTCTTTTAATGTCAGCTGGAGATGTAGTTTGCCAGCTGGGTATAGAAAAGCGTGAAGTTGCTGATTTTGATGTCGCCAGGAACCTAAGAATGACTGGGTTCGGATTTTTCCTCGCGGTAAGTTTAAAAATCGTATACATGCTCAATAATGGCGGTTCAAAATGTTTAAAGTAAGTTTAATTAAAAGAAAAAAAAAAAAACTTTATGCAGTTAAAAATTGTTGAAATTGACATCAGCGAAAGGATCACGGGGTGATATAGAAGATGACCATTTAACCACATATCTAATAGAATAAAGAGTTTTTAACAAAAGTTCATGCAAACGACCTGACATAATAATCAGTGATTATACTATAATTCACAAACAAAGGTTGAGAAAATCTACCTTTCACCCATAGCAATCTTTAAGTTTGGCAATCCTTCAAAAATTACCATCCCTGAAGTAAATCCCATCATGAACTACTAAATATGCTTAACATTGTTTGAGGTGTTAGTCATAGCGTGAGATAAATTTAGTTTTCTGAAATTTCCTATTCATTTCTGAATCAAATCAATTTTTTTCTTTCTTCAGTAACCGTCTCGGCATCAAAGATTTTAAACTAATATATTTAAGACATATAACTTTAATATAATTTTTTTAATATGTATAACTTTAAATATTTTAGACTAAGATGAGAACAGCAACAAATATTTGATGCTTTAAAATACAATTTACTCAAAACAGAAAAATAGTGACTTGAAACAGTTATTATGTCAAACATAATTTGATTCAAGTTTTTGTGTGTTTGCCACCACTTTTCTATTTGGCAGCTTACAGTGTTGTGGCGACACTGCCAATGGAACAGATGGGTTTGCTAAAAGAAACTCTTCAGGATGCAGCCTTCTTGTGTATGTCGCAGTAAGAAAAAAAAAACAGCAGTTGGATCAAATATGGTTATATACCAAGGTTGGTATATGGCTAACCAATTGGTAATACCCTTGGTATATGGTAAAACCAAGTGGATAACTAAATAATCCAATCGATTCTAGGGATAATCAAACCTTACTAAATCATACACCATTGGGAAAGGGGTTGAACACGGATCGCATGCATTGACACATGTGAGTGTCCGGAATAGAGCGTCCGCACTTTTTACGAAAGGGGAGAAGCAGTATACGCAAAGTTGAACAAAGGTTTAGTTTAAATACAACTTAGTAATTTTGAAAGCATCAAAATGAGCGTTTGCGATATTCAAAATTTTCTGTCTACTACAACTAAAAGCTCACTGCACCACAAGCTCACTTAGGGCCAGCACAGCTCCTCAACTTTAATCTATTAAGAGCTTAACTGTTAGCTCCCCCCAATGAAATTCCCACTTCCAACAATTACTATTCTTTAAAGAAGACTTTGGTTTCTTCTGCCATAGACCTATATCTACGGTTGAAATGCATTTAAAACTATTAGAATTGTCGAGTTACATTATAGCAAGAATACATAACTTGAGGTAATTTCTAGATAAGCTGAAAATCTATGAAACTGAACAACGAGAGAAGAACATTCAAGTAGGGTTTTCAATGGATTTCAATTTCTCAGAACAACTAACACTATGGCACCACAATAAATTACCCTTAGTCTAACAAAAAAGACACCTTCACAAGCAGTTTCAGCGTTAACAGAAACTTTCAAAGGCTCTTACAAACAATCGTTAAAGTGATTCTAAGCGTTTACACATTATATTTTTTTTTCTTAGAAATCATTCATAGCGATTGCAAACGCCCTATTTTTTATTAAAACAAAACAAAATGACGACAGCCAGTTAGTTAGACTAGCCAGCAACTAATTCAGTTTACATAAAAAGCAGTGAACACTAATTTAGCACTTGAAGCATGTGTTGAAACTGATGAAATAGCTGCAGGACGGGTTGCGAATTGAACATCGTCTGTGCGCAGTCTTCTCTAAACTTTGCAGTATGTGAAATGGTCTCCTTAATTTTTGGCAAGGCATGTTGGCCATCAGACATCCAAGAAGCCCACTCACGATTTCGAATACAGTATTTAATATATTATACGTACAGTAAATACAGTATTTAATAGCCTTGTTGTATCGACTGATGATTCTTGAGTAACTATTGAATGTCATTTTTTTTTTTAGTTTTGCTGATCACAGCTATAATAGTTGTATTTGACCTAGACAGGCACTTGGTTTCAGATCTAGGCCCGTGCTTGACTTAACTAACGAGTCCTTCTCTCCAATGCATTTTGATCTGGCAGACGGTTGATTGCTAACTGCTCCGTCTTGTTTCTGGCACAGCAATCTCTGACCAATGTCAATCCTGTGTTCGCTCGTGGCTGCAAAAAGCATCAAACGGCTCTAGGTCTCTCCTGACCCTGACTGTATTGAGTCTTGTCACAAGTGACGACTATGTTGCTTGATCTTCCTATGACTACTTCTTCGAATAAACAAATGATTTGCAGCTCAATACCCGTTTGTGAGGGTGTTACCTGGCTTCCTGCAAGTGTGCAGGCACTGACGAACTTATTTCGGGGTGATGCTAATGTTTGTTCAAAAGGCAAGTTATATCAAATTGAAGCGTGCTTTAAAGAGATCAGAACCTGAGCTTCCCCATGCTTACATCCCCGATAAAGCTTTGTTTCTAATATAGACTAGTTACTTCACAGTGGAATCGCTCAACATTTTTTGTTTGTGAAAAATTTTTTTCTGGTGTGAGCATCTATACCAAACAATTTTTTTTCAGGGACCCGCCTTTTTCAAGTGGTACAAGTTCCTCGATGGTAAGGTCAAGGCCCAGGGATTCAAAGCTGCACTCAAAAAAACATTTCTTGATCAAACAGTGTTTGCCCCAGGTATGCTAGTTGGCTTCCTAGCATATAACGAAATAATGCTTGGACATTCAATGGAAGCTGTCAAGAAGAGAATCGAAAATAGCTATTGGGAAACACAAATGATCAACTGGAGTGTAAGTGTGAATTTTACGGGATTTTTTTTTCTGGTAGGGGGAGGGGGAGACTTCAAAGCAAGCATTTCAAAATACATTTTGTCAATATACGGCCAGATGCCAAGGTCGCCTGCACTCACATATATATTTTGTTTATGAATATATATATATATATATATATATATATATATATATATATATATATATATATATATATATATATGTATTATATATATATATATATATATATATATATATATATATATATATATATATATATATATATATATATATATATATATATATATATATATATATATATATATATGTATACTATATATATATATATATATATATATATATATATATATATATATATATATATATATATATATATATATATATATATATATATATATCTTTTCACATGCATTGCAACGATTTTAGTCTAGACAAAGTCAAAATACAATCGACCGACAGTTCTAAGATCGTCAATCAGCTTTAAAACTGTTGAAAAGCCCGTAAACAAAAGAACCACTTTTATGTGCATAGAGAAGTAATATTTTCAATTAGGTGAATCTACTTTAATGTGCTCAGTATGCTCTCGATAAGACAGAAAACAGGAAATTTTCAGGTCAAATAGTTTGAACAGAAACAGGTAAATAGAGATACATTATAATAAGCTACGAGCAAAGCTAAAATTAAAGTTTAGCGCAAAGAATGAGGGATTGGGAGGGCAGAAGAGCCTTTCATATTTAGTATAATTTCTGTTTTAGGGTTTAAAGTCGTTCATTACTTTCACAAGACTTTGTTTTCATACTTAATCAGTCCATTTCAAATTTGTTTATAAGACATAAACTAAAGATTGTGACCACTCATCATTCCAAACCAAATTTTTTCTTCATTTGGCACATACATTTAAGATTAATTTTATTTACCATACGGCTTAGTGGAAAGAAAAAAACTTTGGGCGAAATACCTGAAAAAGCAATCTAGAATTCCTTTTAGGTTCAGAAAAGCAGGAACTATTTTTTTAAATCAGCATGTTCTTATTTACTAATGCTGTAAACAAATGCTGTTGGTAAACAAATGCTGTTGGTTATAAAAAATAGAAACACAGAAGGACAAAATGAGAACATATTTAAACTGCTTTATAAACAGTCAAGTCCATTAGAATCGTTCTGAGACCAATTTGGCCTAGTCCGCAAACAGCAAGTAGAAAAAATGTCAGCAATTTTCGAAATTTACTGATGTGCTTGAGCATGCAGGATATTCTTTTGAAGCATTAACTTAGTCTAAGTTAACTTTTCAAACTTTTAAATGAAGTAGTTAGTGTTTGAAAGCAAAATATGTTTTGTAATTTCTTTTTGTATTAGTCCTAATTTTTAGGGAATATCCACTTAGACGTAGAAAGTTGGGCAAATAGAATGAACTGACATAAAAATAAAAAAAAGTGGACATGGCTAAATTAGCTTCTGAACGGCTAATATTGAATGCTAAAAGACTAATATAGGGGCAATTATGTTCAAAAACACTAAAGTATTTATAAAATTAGTATTTATAATCCCAGCAGAAGGTATGAAAGCGTTTTTTTTTCTGTAAATGCCTAAGAATCTATGAAGCATTCTTTAACCAAATTAATTAACTCCACTGTAAAACTTTAGAATTCCTAGAATCTGCACTTGAAAAGTTTATATTTAGTCAAACAGCTTGATTCTTTAATACCCAATATTGGTTAGTGCTCAAAATTGAAAAATGATCCTAAAAAGAAGTCAATTTGCCAATGGCCAAAAAAACGTTCTCAAAGACAAAATCACGCAAGAGAAAATCCTAAATGTTATTTACACCAACAAGGTGCCAAATTTTCAATTGTTTCTGCTGTTCCATCGACCTAACCCATTTGATATTTAACTACTTTGACGAAAACAAGGACAGTCTTCGGGAATATCAAATTAACAAAGTGATCCCATGCATAAGACTCACATTTGAAGTTGTCCAATTTACCTAAATTCACCTAGATTCAGCCACATATGTATGGAATTTGCTGTCTTAAAAGTTATCTATTTTTTAACAAATCTTTTTTTTAGGGCAAACATACTCAACAAAGAATATCTTGTTACGCTTACAATAGTTCTTAAAAAAAGACATTAAATCAGAGAGTAAGGCCAATGAAATTTAATCTCTAAAAACTCAATAGTATCAACATTGGCATCAGTTTGTTTCATTGTCAACAAAAAGAGAAAGGAAAAAACAAAAGAAATTGTACTATGTATCTACAGTGGTAACCAGCCTCTGGACTTACACTTCCAGAGCAACTTAGTAAACGGTATATGACTGGATGAATGATGGCTCTAAAGACAATAATTATTTGACATTTTTATTTAGAAATTATAAGTAAATAATATGTAGATGTTTTTTGGCTACAAAGTACAGATGGATAAATAATAAAAAAAAAATTTTTATCACCAAAAGTTATGTAGAGTCGGGGTTACTCCTCTGCATAATCACCTTAACTACTAAGGCATTCTTCGTTTCCTATGAACAAGGTTTGCAACAACCTCTAAATAAAATGTCATATAAATTATTTGAATGGAATTGTGATGATTTCTTTGATCTCCTTTCTTTGATCTTGCAGTTGGGAAGTGCTACCTCTCAAATCCCTTTTTTCAATTCGGGGAGAAGATAGAAGGCATTGGGGCAAAATCTGGGCTAGATGGTGGATTTTCGACAATTCTACGTTTATATTGCTCAAGAAGCCATTGGGTAACAAGAGCAATGTGAGGTCGAGGATCAGGATAACTCAAGTCAGCGTGCCTCTTTTTCTGTTTTGAATAACTCTGCAGGCGTCTCAAGGTTTCACAGCAAGAATATGCAGGAATTGTTGTTCCCAGCTGCATAAACTCCACAGGCAATACAAAGGCCGTTGCAAAGCTTGTTCACAGATATGAAAAATGCCTCAATCGTCAAGATGATTATATACAGAAGTAATCTTGATTGTAAAGAACTTTTGTACAAAACCCGTCTCTCCTTTAGTGGGCGTTCAGACGCTGGATTCTGTTTCAGACTCTATCCAAGTTTCCCGCTCAGAATGGTTGGAGGTCCAAGGTATTTTCAGAAATAGGAAACTCACAATCATAATTGTTACCTAAATAGGTGTTTTCAGTTCTGAAAATGTTGCTCGAAAGTTCCTATTTTCAGCTTTAAACCATTCTGAGCAGGAAACTTGGACAGAGTCTGAGACCTAAACAGGTGTTTTCAGTTCTGAAAATGTTGCCAACCATTCTGAGCGGGAAACTTGGACAGAGTCTGAGACAGAATCCAGCGTCTGAACGTCTACTTAAAGCCCAACGGAGGCTGAAAAAAACAACAACATTCGTATATATGCATATATATATATGTATATATATATATATATATATATATATATATATATATATATATATATATATATATATATATATATATATATATATATATATATATATATATATATACATATTACAAAAAATTAAAATAATCATTTTGTTGTATGTCCAAGTACATGAAAAACAAGAAAAAAAAGGAAACACGGCCAGAATATTTGGTGGGGAAGCAGATGCAGTAAAACGGGTTTTCACCAAACCACCATCAAGTGAACTCGTGTTCTTTTTTTTTAATATTCTATTCCCTCTATTTCCCTAGTGTTCCTTACATATAAGAAAATGATAAAAACTAAGGTTTTGTCCTCGAAGGTTGCGCAGAGGGAAAACAAAGATGGCTCTAGCATTGGAAGACACAACAAAAAGCTGTTTTTCTTCCAGATAATTTTCAAAGTTTGCGCACCAGGAAAACAAAGATGTCTCTGGCATCAAGCGAAATGAATTCTGTGCGGTACCTAAGGCGTCCCAAAAATGAGATAAAACCACAAATATTATTCAGTAATAAAAATGCTCAAGGGAAAATATCTTACATTAGAAAAATTATAACCTAAATTTTTTTCTAGGTCGTACCAGGTCTTCAATTAGCAAACTTTTACTTCTTACCAGCCGCTTATCGTGTAGTAGTAGTTCAACTAATCGCCGTATTCCGAAACACAGTATTGGCGCTTGCAGTCGGGAATAAGAAGCCACAGGAAGTCATCGCAGAAGCACAGGAAGAAAAGAAAGAAATTGTAAAAGTATCTGGAGGGAAGGAAGGCTTCAATATCCTTAACCTCTTCCCAAATGCCCTTTTTTCTTTCAGCCAAAGGGCTGATTACTACCAGCGAGTTTATCGTATTTCTTTCAATCTGTTTTAAGATTGCGCCAATTTATTCCCTATGTGGGATAACGAAAGTGTTTCGAAAATTTTACGAATGTATATTTTAATGTTTGTTTATCGAACGACGACCCTATCGAACGATTATTTTTTCTTTTTCGTCTTCTAATACAAATTTATTTAGATAGCAGCAACCTATTGTATTTCATATTTTATCAAGCAATAGGAATTTCGATTAATTTATCTTTTAGCAGGAAGTGACTATGCTTTTAAAGAAAAGCTGAACAAGGCACAACTTTTGTGCTCAGAAGCCAAATGGGTTGAATTCAAATATTCTATTTTCGAGGCGCATGATTGGCTCTGAATCTGTACGCTCTAATCCATACCATTAGAAACTCAATGACGAAAAGAAAAAAGGCCACTGAAATTTCTCTTCTTCTTCTAATTTGAGCAAATCCAGACTAAGATGTGCTCAGCACACTGCCATATAAAAAAAAGAAAAAGGATTCCATATTTTACCCAAAAGAGAACAAAATATTTTCAAAAATAGGATAGGAAGAGACTTTAAGAGTAGTTTGGTAGGATTTTTAGCCACCAAAAGCCAACTGTGTGTCCTAGTAAATGTCACCATGAAAATCTGGATCCCTAGTCTAATTCGTCACATATATTTAAAGACAAATTGATTATTGTTCCAATTAAAATTTAGAGAGGCAATACAAACAGGAACTCTGAAATACCGAACAGATGCTTACTTTCTATATATTTGATAGTTTCAAATATAAACATGTTGAAATATTGTTAAAAAAGTTTCCATAGAATACAACTTACAATATCAAATTACATATTTTTGTTTCTAGACAGTAGAACTATTTACGTTTGAAAGGGTTTATGCCCAAGTTTCTCAACATAAACAAGAAAAAAAGAAGAAAAAGAAGGAAAGAGAAGACTTAAGAATGACTTTATAAAATTTCGATTGTTCTACTATTGATTGCGGATAAAAGAGTATTTTCAGCACATAGTCCGGTTCACTGAATCAATCCTAGGATTTTATTTTTATTTTCTGCTTTCTAACACTTGATAGATTATTTTTCAACGCAATCAAAGCAAAAAAAAAAAAAAAAGAAAAAAAGTGTGCCTTAAAACAGAACGAGATTCTATAGACTTAATCACGGTATTAGTTTGAATCAGCGAAGCAAGAAAGGGCAGACTCAAAGGCACGCCTAAAATGGACGAAAATAGACTAAGAACAAGAATCAATAGGAAGAGTCAATAGAGCAAATTGGCTAAAATAGGCCTGTTACACAGGTTTGCGAGTTTGCAAGACTTTAAACTTGATTCTGATTGGTAGATTATCTTTAGATGACCAATCATAAACCATTTTACGTTCTGATATTAAGTTACATAAGTTATGGAGCGTCAGCGTAAAACCACTATCAATCAAAAGGAGACCGTAAAATAAGTGATACACTGCTATTTCAGCATTCCAAGAAATCATGGCATTATGAAAGCAAGCGTTCAGCATGCGCATATCCAACAAGAATGCTGGTTGATAATTCTTTTACATTAATAGAGGTTTTTGCAAAACAAAAACCGCATTGTATTAATACATACAATTCATACATGCTGGCACTGACACAGAACAAAGTGGGCAGGAAGGGCTAGCCTTTAGACCCGTGATTCCCAATTTGGGGCACAGGGCGCACTGGTAGAGCATGGAAATATTTTGGTGGGTCATGGGCAGGACGTCCACTTCTGCTGACTGTTCTTTAGAGCCTTAATTAAAGAAAAAAAAAGCATTTCTCATATGAATGACACCACATTCAAATTCATTTACAGAGCAAAAGATACATGATATTATTGCAATGAAGTTATATATTATATAAAAGGCATTGTATTCAGACAATATTTTTCATTGGTAGAAAGTATGCCTAGAGGACAACCCGAAAAAAGACACCAAGTTAATGGCATTTTAACCTTCCTTCAGGTGAATACACATAAAATTTTGAATAAAAAAATTTAAACACCACAAGGGGGTATCAGGATTTTAGAAATGCCTCGGGGGGGGGGGGAGGGGCATGGCCCAAAATCAGTTAGAACCATTGCTTTAGACCTATAAGCCTAAGAAATCAAGATTTTGCTATTTTAGTCGAATTTTTATATACCGCGCAAAGTTTTTGCATTTTCAAATTGTCCCTCCCCAAATTAGATTCCTGCATAAATATCTAGGCTTTTTCTTCCGTTTTCTTGTTGCTTTTATGGCTATTGTATCAATCTTTTGGGCGAAGTCCCTCTCTTTTCGGTTATCCCGATTCAATCCACAATACACAGTCATCCAGTATTGCTGTCATAATGTCAATCTAGGAAAGAACTAAGGAGGGAAACCTGCTTAGATAAAAGAGGCGCAACCTCCACGCTTTTGTCTCAACTCTGATACTTTTGGCGAAGAGGAACCGAATGACTAGTCAAAAGGCCATTTCTGCAGGTGTCCACATAAAAGACATAACAACTTTTTGTCTGGACTATTATAATGAGTTCCAGGTCTTTTAAACATAAAAATATCCAATTATACAATAAACTGTACTGCTTTATAAAGGAAGTGTTCACAAATAAAATAAGGAGAAACAAGATATGTTTATAGGCTTTTAAACGAAGTAACAGAAATTTTTACTAAAAAGTCATAACTCGACAGTCAGCTACACAGGACATTAATTTACTTGGAGATATAATCAAATAGGTTATAGGATAGCATAGTACAAAGAGTAAAAGTTTTAATATTTCAGGAAAGTACTTTGTCCGTAACCCCCAACTCTTTATAAGTACCCTGGAACAATTAAATTACTAACATATATCTTCAGTGAAAACATTGACATCGGATGAACCTTCAACACTGATTTAAAAAAAAATGCAAATACAGAACAATCAAGTAAATATTATCAATTTATTGTTTTTGGTTTTAGTAATATCTTTGAGCAATTAAATAAATACTCTCAAATAAAATATTAACAACCAATTTAGTCAATAAAAATATATGTTTGTATGCATACAAACTGACCACAAAAACAGAAGAACAAAATCATTCGCACAAGAAACGTCGCGAAAATTCAAAATAAACTTCAACATTCCTAATCATGCAGACGAACAAAAATATACATTTAATGAATAAAGGCTATCAACAACAGTAGATCCGTATTGTTTGTCTACATCGTATATATTGAAAAAACTTAAATAGCCGGACTAATTAAATAACTAACGCCAGACCTTTCAAAATAACACAAATCAAAGTAATCCATATTTAGGCCTAACTATGAAGTTTTTGTTACTTTTCGACAGTTTTTTTTTCTTCAAAGCATTTCTTCGGAGTTGAGAGTCAAGGTTATTCTTTATTAAAAAGAATTTGCCACAGTCCATTGAAATACACAAAAAGAAAAGGCGATAATAAATAAGGACTGTTCGAAACCAAAGAAGAGCACTCTCGGTTTCTATTTTCGCAAGGCTGGGCTCAGAACATTAGCACAAATAAGCATAAGCTGACATTCAAAACACACGAGAACAAGAAGATATATATATTTTTTTTTTTTATGATTGCCATCTTCCTTGTATTTTCGTCGAAATAAGATTAACAAGAAACTCTAGCTAGCATAGGAGGCCCAAATTTAGAAGCAAGGCTATTAAACGTGATTGGACACGTAAAGCTTTTTGACGCTACTTTTATTAAAAGTGTCTCAGTTAAAACTATGGTATGCAAAAGTGGGGGATTCGAACCCACGACCTTATGTATATCCAGAAACTATTATTGTCAGTTTCCATTCAAGAGATGAGCCTATCGTATTTGCAATAAACAATCGGAACTCCTGCTCTTTTATAATCACTTTAAGCTTCTTGTAGAGTATAATATGTCTTGATTTTGAATAATAAGGCTAAAAACTTAAGATCGTTAATTTCTTATCCTAGACAGATGGTTTTACAAAAACCGTTGAGGTTATTGAAGTTACAACATATATTGTTCAAGTTTCCCCCCTTCCACTAGGCTTTTGATTTTTTTTTTTTTTGAAAACTTGACTATTATTTAGTTTATTCCAAAACATGCAAATATCAGAGCCACTAATAAAAACGAGAATAAAAGCTTCACCAGTAGTTTTTTCTTACCATATCCTCATGTCTAAAATTAAAAGGTAAAGTATCTAATACTTTTTTTCTAAAATAAACTACAGCCCTCCTGAGAGTACTACCACGAGCCTTTAGACCCCTGAGTAAAATTCATGATGTTCAATTCTTTTAAAAAAGTTAGGGAAGGGTAGCAAAAGTTGGAACAAGAAATGTATATTTTATATATTATTCACAATATTATATGTACATAATATAAATATATTATTTTAGTTTTCTTTTTCTCTCCCTGAACGATATTGTTGATATGCTCATACCTGACCAAAATGGTAGCCCTCTGGGATTTGTACCAAGATGCAACAAAAAAAATTAGTAACCAGCAAATACGATTTCTTCGTGTTTTACGCCACCTATATGACCCCCCCCCCCAGCCAATAGTGCGGAATCTATACTTATGCTGGCTAAACGTTCCCGTCGGGAGCTGGCCTTAATTTTAGTGCGTCCATCTCCTCTTTTTACATTTTTATTTTCAGCATAAAGGACGCATAACCAAATATATTATATTTAAGATATTAAAGTATCATTTAAATTGAATCCATTAATAAATAAATTATTTTCAACTATTGAGGTTTAATTGAAGCTGTTCCCTTCCTTATTTACTGGGGTTAAGCACATAACAGAATTCTTGATAAAAATTATTATGAGGTTTATGATTCCCGTGAAACATGCAATTTTCAGACAAGACTACGGCTACAACCTACAAGCTGTACAGAAAGGGCGAGATACTTTTACTACTAAGTTTAATAGTCCCAGATTTATCTATTCCTTGAAACAGAATTGTTGCTTATATTGTTTAGACTTATATAGTTTACATATACTTTTATAGTTCAGATAAGGAAATTAACTAAACTTCTCAAAAACAAACAAAAATTTCTCCTATTTTCACAAGTGCCAACGTACTCAAACAGAAAAAAAAGAAAAAAAAAGAAAAAAAGAGAAACAGGTTTCAAAAATTGTAATTATGTCAATGGATAAATCTGAATTTTAGCTATCGTAGCATAAAAAAAACTGTTGTCTTGTGTTGAAACTTTAAAATCCTAGGACTACAGAAAAATGACATACGGTACATAAACTTGCAAAAGGGAGCATAAGTCTTAATGATATTTTAGTCTGCACATTTATATAGAATTTTGGAATAATTTGACACTTTTTCTAAATTCTCTCACCCGTTTCCAATCCAATTTTGCAATCAAATATTACCACATTATTGAGCAATAATCTAAAATAAAAATTCATAATCTGAAACCTCTTTACGTCATTTTATGTGGTAATACCTTACGCAAAACGTAACCGATTAAACACACACTGGTTTACATTCTATCCCATATTTGGTTTTTGTAAATAGCCTCAACACAGTTTTTAAAAAATAGGCAGTATCTAGGCACGTTCGTAAGAATGAAACTTTAAGGCGGGGAAATTCAAAAACCTAAAAGCACAGTCAAATCTTATTGAGCACTCAAGTTAGAGAAATATCATAAACCTCAAGTTTGGAAAGGGGAGGGGGGAGGGTGCAATTTTTCCTTCCCTGAGTACTTTCGTGGGATTAACGTACTAATTTCTTCTAATTGTGTTATCTAGACAACACGACGAGCATATTACCAGAAAAAAGAATAATAATCTCCTTTTCAGTGATGCTTAACATTTTTTACATCTTACAAAACTTAGCAAAAGCGTGATAAATCCGCTTAAAGTTCGTATTGGTTTTGCTACCCTGTATCAGAAACATTTAACTTCATGTCTTATATTTGGTATATAGCCTTTAGCCGCTTTAAATATACATAAAGCCTATTTTGGTCGATTCTTTCAGACTAAAATGAGAAGTCTTCTGATATCAATATTGACCAAGAAACATTTTTTTTATAATATTAGGCAAGAATTTACTTATTTTCTTCTTGTTCGGGGGGGGGGGCAATTGTAGCCTTTAAATTATCATCCCAACATCTGCACTTTTCAGTGAGATGAGCTTTTAAGATAGTTACTAATCATATGTTCGTTTTACTTTGAATTTATTTCTCGATTTAACAGGATTGACTTCCAAATACTGTTCAAGTCAGCAAATTATACCAATCAAAGCCTGAAGTTGTATGTATATTTAAATTCAGAAAATTTTATGAAAAACCGATGGATTATTTTAAATTTTCTAGCTGCTTAAGCCACAGTTTTTAACGTTTTGTCACTAAAAAAGCTTATTTTCATCTGCCCTGATTAGGCATTTCATCTAAACCTGATTTGGTGGCATCGTTCATATCGTATAGCAACAGAGAACAGATAAACATTAGGCACACATTCGTGCAAAAACACAAGAGAAGGACGAGAAGAAAGCCTAAAACCGAAACATACTAAATACAAGCATCCATGGGACTACCATGTGTGCTTTGATGGAAGTACAAGAGTAAAATTCTACTCATAAACATATCCTAAGTAGGACTCACTGAAAGCAGCTGTTCTCAACCCTTTACCTTCATATCACAGCAAACAGTCATGAATTCCATTTTGTGAAATATATAAAGGCAGAACCGCACCCAGGAGGCCCCATAGGATTGACTGCTACAAGATCTTAGTATTGTCCGCGATTTACAATTAAACTCGCAGAATTCACCTGTTTTTGTTGTTTAAAAAAAAAACTATAACCTTCCCTCGAGAAACAACTCGAGGACAAACGAGAAAATGATGTTTAGTGACTTTAAAAATCTAACACCTTTACGATGGTTTCTACATTAAAACCCTACTTTAATGAAAATATTTATAAGAAAATTGAATCACAATTCACAAAAAATTGTGGAAGTTGGAATAAGGTAAAAATTGTGGAAGTTAAATAAAATCCAAAAAGTGCTTTAAAACACTTCTCTGAAATAGAGAAGGCAAGCCTCATATTGGACGAGTCAATGTCTATTGTCCCAAATAACAAAATTCCATGAAAGTTTGTTATGCAGTCTCTTCCCCCATTGCTTAGTCTATTAGAAACCTGAAATGATTCAAAAATAACTATTATGTGGAAAACAAGCATTTTATTATCGAAGAAAACGATAAAATAAGTAATTTGATTCCCTTTAAAAATCAATGAGTCATTCTGAGAATTACAAAAAATTACCCACTATGGTTTGGATTATCGAATCATAAAGGGCTTAGTAAAGTACGAGTAGGCTACATGGCTTCTGTAGACTTGAAATCAGTCCTAAAAAAAGAAAGTAACATTCTCGTTTCAACTTAACTCTTAATTAATCCGATAGGTTGGTTTTCTTCTATATGCTATTCATAAATTTAAGACTCGTTTTTGGTAACCATACAACAAAAATCTTGTAACTCAAATGCAAATTTATGGAACCCTTTTATTTCTTTGATCAGAGATACATGTTTGATGATTGCCCCCCCCCCCCAAAAAATATGTAACTGCAAGGTAAAGTCCTAGCAGTCTAGTTGGAACAAAACAGAGGTATATCATTTAGACCATAAAATGTTTCAAGAGAGTAAAACCCTTTCTCATTAGGATTGTTCCTCTAATAAAATACTGAAATGCAGAATGTACTCTGTTATTGGACTTGAAGTTATGAGAATTTAAAGACAGAGATACATGGATGTTAAAGATCTATAAATCTGACCGGCAAAATAGAGAGGTGTAATAAGCGTGCGTGGACTTTCAGAAACAAGATGAGCCCTTCTCCTGTTTGTTCGTTTACAGTCTTAATTAACACTTAAGTTCAAACCGTTCATGGGAATGAACGGTAAGTTAAAAGAAGCCTATCTTGTCAATAGAAATCAGAACCACAAGACACAATTTTGGCAGCAATATGTGCATCGAAAGAATTTTGTTTTAGACTGATTCCAGATATACAAAAATCTATAATCTATTCTGTCGACAGTTATTAGCAATAGTAACATTCGCATAATTTAGAAAGGGAGAAGAAACACTTCTAAAAAGGATATAATATTTACACATTTATAGATCATTAAATTCAGTATGTACGAGAACCCGAGAAGAGAGGTTTCAAACCATTACCTACAAAATACAAATTACCGCATTTGCCCGAGACCGATAGCGAAGGGTGCGTTTACACTTGTCTTTTCTAAGTAGTGTTCGTACCGAACCAGAGGTCGTCAAAAAATCGCGAGAAGGACCACTGGAGCAGAAATTTCAAGTTGTTCATACTTTTTAAGGAACAAAGAAAATAGCACTGGATATCAATTTATGCTGATAAACACTAATTTTGTCTCGAATCGGGCAAACATACTATAAAGGGGAAATTCTGGGATTCCGAATCAGTTTAGAACTTTCAAAAATTCCTAACTTGGCCAGGACTGTCGTTGGGTAGTATTTTCGTCCATATACATACATGCAGTCCGTACAAACGGACAATTGCATAATGTTTGTACAACAATAATAACAGTTTCCCTACAACTATTAGGAGGGAGATCTTCGGGTCTTTTACCTATTGGAAGCGCCCAAAACCTCAACAAGTACATTTCCAGGCTAAAAGTTTTAAACTTTCTGTGGGAAGTCCTTATATGGTGGGAGAAACATACTACCTTGCCTCTCTTCATTTGGAAGAATACATTCCAAATAAACGTGCAATATGGATGCCAGTCGGTTCCAACCCCCTCCTTATTGCGAGAATGGTAGTTTTTTTTTTAAATTTAAGCATTGCCACACGAAAGTTAATAGAAATCAAATATAAACCAAACAATTTTTTTTTTCAAATAAAAACAAAAGTGACGTTGAAACTTGGAAAGAACAGAACAGATTTCTGTTGATTTTTGAACTAAAATCAAGCTGCCATCAAGCCATGGCTAATTGCAGATAAAGACAAGACATAAAGTCCGAGCGAGAAGCAAAGTTGACATAAGCCTTTTTCAGGATTGTATAAAAATGATGTCATTTTCACTTATTGATAGATAGTCTATCATCCATCCATCCATCGTAGGGCAGAACTAGGGTACACAATCGTAGAACTAAGAGACGATCTACATTTTTGGGTTGACCAATGAAAGACAATGTCTACTGGACTTGTATGCAAACCATGGACTGAATTTGCTTGGACTCCAAGGCGAACAAGTGACCTAAACCTAATAAACTTGCCCACTTAAAGTCTCAGGCAGACTACCGTGTTTTAGGATTCCCACATGATCGACAAGTCCCCTGGACTCGCAGGCAAACGAGGAGACCTATAGTTTTCCAAGTGTTCTGGTAAACGGCACGGATAAACGGCGTGAGTAGCTATGACTCTTATTCGACAAATACGTGTGTTAGGCTATTTTATAAGTCCCTCCATGCAGGAATCTTTGGTATACATGCAATACAATGTTCAATGGATATATTACTTTCTCGATTAACTGGGAATTTGACAGGAAGGGACCCATTTCGTATAAATTTGACTGTAAATACAAATAAAAAAATAAAATCAGCAGTTTTATTTATCTACAGCCTTGGCAGCACTAAAGTTTAATAATTAAGTTTTCTAGCTATTAGCTAGAAAATTTCAGAATTTAATAAACGATTAAAATTTTATTCATTTGTCACTATTTTAATTTGGTACATTCTTTTCGGTTAATCTTTTAGGCCAATTGTGTTGTTGTTGTTTTTTATTTCTGTAAATTGCAGTTTTGTCTGATTTGCTGGAGTCTCTTAATAATTTCACTTGCTTCTCTTTTATGCTCCTCGATTCTGAGGCAAATAAATAAAAATTATTATCACTAACAGTAGGTACTAACGGTGGCGACATCACTTTATGCATCAGCACAAATACGACGGTCATTCATATAAAGAATACATTAGGAAAAGGACGCATAAAGCTGGTCAGCAAGGCAATCCTAATAAAATAAACTGTTACTTTATCGTCATGCTCAGAAGGAAACAACTTCTTCTCATTCTCATAATTTTACAGGGGAGCGACTAATTGAATTTGGATAAAAAGAAGCAAAATAACAGACCGTAACTAAAAATTACAGCGTCAATTCGGTACATAGTGACTAAAATTCAGCTCCGTAGTTTCTGAACCAGATGTGTCAAAATGTAAAAAAAAAAAAAACAGTAAAAAAAAAGGATGGATGACCTTCCCTCCCCCCATTCTTGGAAATAAATAAGCCTGTGCATACGGCGATTTTGTAGATTCGCCAGAAGAATTTTGATCACTTTTCATTTCATCTAATTAAAAAGAAAGGAGACACACTATTTCACTTCAAATACAACGATATGATTTTCTATCTAAGCTATTTTCTGAATTTGAAAATATTTTCAGATTAGTTGCTACACCTCAGATTAAAGTTTATTTCGATAATTTTCGTGCGAGTTCAAGCTGAATCAGCTCAAATGTTGACTTACTGTTTCTAATGATGCTCATTTGAACTTGGTCTTACGCCCTCGATGAAATATTTTATTAGACGCCGTTCTAAAGTTACAATCACAACCAGTTAAGCGTGTATCTTAGCTGCAGTAAATCAGATCAATTTCTTTTCCAACATTGTTCTTATTAAATAGAATTTTTTTTTTTTGAACGTAAAGAGCAACAAAAAACTTAAAACGAACAAAAATTATTCTGCATATGACGAACAAAATTGTCTTTATACCCCTCTTCTCTCCCCCCCCCCCCCACCGCTCTTTACAGTAATGTTTTAGTGCATTGCTGAAAGCATCTAACACAAAGACACCGGACACTTAGGACTTGCCTTAGAACTAAAATCTGAGTATCAGCATCTTACTTACCCAGCTAATACTTATGAAGGTGCTTTACTTATCATACCCTCTTGTTAAAATACGTCAGGGCAAAATATACCATTATTTGCTTCCAAATTTCGTGATTCACTTTAAGTTTTAATTCCGTTCTTAACTTCCATTTGACGAAGATGTTTCTTTTTTTAAAATCTATTTTCCGTCTGTTTTTAATACTATATCCAGGATTACTAGTTTTTGGTACTATATCCAGGAGAGCTATTGCCCCTTCAAACCCGACTATTTAGTCAAACTTCAACCTTTGCAAAACAATGCTCTAAGAAAAAAAAAGCTCGTGTAGTATATCTGCTTTTCGAAATAAACTATATTTATCTAAAATGGACTTGTCTCCGCAAAGATAGGGAAGGTTTCTCCCCGCTCAGTACTCATACTCAGTTCATATAAAATATGTTCCATAGAAAGTTTGAAAACGTGCGCCTAAAACACTACTTGGGGGGTTTCATTGGCCAACACACTAATTGATAATTTGAAACTATGCCATACTCTAAAACAACTTAGTTTTATTAAATAAAATAATCTATAGTGACGGTTCATCTTTATGAACTGTATTTATATATATAGTGAAGGATGGTATGCTACACGCCAGTATTGCTTCGAGAATTATAATCATCTTCGAAAGAGTATACCCCCCTAAATGTTTATATGGACGGGCTTGGGTCTAAAATATTAAGTATAAATCATAGGGTCATCATTTCTGTCTTTTTCAAATTAAGTTACTCCAGAAAAAATTTATAGGGATATCTTTCGTGGACGCA
The DNA here is from genome assembly GCF_049724085.1 of Artemia sp. Qi Xiang Cuo. NCBI lineage: Eukaryota > Metazoa > Arthropoda > Branchiopoda > Anostraca > Artemiidae > Artemia > Artemia sp. Qi Xiang Cuo. The sequence goes on from NC_142801.1 coordinate 42,014,443, forward strand.
AGCAGGAAGGGGGGGGGGGGGTCAGTGGACAACAATGACCCTGCACAATAAGAAGACAATTGAAAATGGAAAACGTCAAATATTCCCATTTAAATTTCGATAAGAAACAAAACTTTTGATAGCAATTACTCCCCTCCCCGCCTAGGGACATCATCTGCTCCTGCCGGAGCAGATGATGCCCACCCCACATCTCCACCATTTCCGTCAGTAGGCATAAGAACGTGCTCTTTTGATACACAAAAAAATATTCCCGGGAATGTAGATAGATTAGAGATTACCATTTACCCCCTCCCACCAAAGACTTCTTTTATATTTATTTGAGGGGTCACGGAGAGTTAGAAAATTCGGGCATAAGAACACGTTTTTGAGGCTTCAGGCACACCCCTTCCCCCTCCCTACCAACACTAAGATCCACTGACCCTCCTTCATCATAGATTAGGCGCAATTATTAATCGCTGTACATAATTTTACCAATCCTCAAATGGATCATCTTAGTTATATGAAATAAGTATCTATATCAACCATTTATTTTGTATGGACTAAGTGCAACTTTAGGAATTACTGCCATTACTAGCCTATATACTGGGAAACTTAATATATAATGTTTTGACAATTTTACATCGATTATCTATCTCAAAATTTTCAATCAATAGCCCTTTCTCCCTCTTTTGGGCAAATTTGCTATTTTGGGCCGCAAAATGGCAGAAAACCTCAATTTGCTATGGCACAATATGCTTTGCACCTTATAAAGGGCACTAGCCATCTCCCAATTATTTAGGGCCAACGGCTCGGTACGATCACCCCTGGGGAAAGACTATAAACCAACAAACAAATAAATGCGAATTCGTGATCATTCTTCTAGGAAAAAATGTAAAACTTCTCATTTTTACAGATAGGGGGTAGAAACTTAAATATGGTTCAGGAATCAGCTGAATTTGACGTGATTTTTATCAAGATCACACTCGCCCTTTTAGGGGTGTTTCGCCCCTTTTCCGAAAATTTAGGAATTTTTTTTTATCCAGGCTCACTTTTGGTGGGTAATCACAAAGTTAATGAATTTTGCACACTAAAGTCACCATGAAAATCCGATTCTCCTTGTCCAAATATTGTTATTAAAATTCTTTTTTTTTTACAGTTTTGGTTTCTATTAGCAAAAGTCACTCCTTACTTACGATTGGCTACCACGAACTAATTCATTTGTTGAAATCCTCAAAACTGACATTCAAGCTTGAGGCCTTGCAACTGGGATTTTAGCTTAGGGCGCATTAAAATGATTAGATTCTCTCATCCCATTATCCTTCAAAAAAAAAAAAAAAAAAAAAAAAAAAAAAAAAAAAAAAAAAAAGCTTCTTATACAAAAATATGTTTATACTTAATATTAACTCTCATCTAAGTGTAGGTTAAGATTGTAAGCGTAAGGCTAAGATTAATTGTTGCAATGACAGAAGAAGAAAAATAACTGAGTCACAAGTCAGTTGAGAACCTTTGCTTTGCAGACATCCTATTCAGCTGTAGCAACTCGAAAAGGGTTATGTTGCAACTCTTTTATCAGCATGAGATATACAGCTAGTGATTTCACTATCCCGGAATGTTTCAGGGTTTCTCTGAATATTCCAAAAAATAAATTGGGTTCTCCAAATTCTCCCCGAAAATTGACGTTTGTAAATACATGAATGTTAGCCTAAAATACGAATTGTTAATTCCGTTAACGCTAAATTCTGGAGAACCCAATGGTCTTCCAGGAGATTCGGTGAAACCCTGAAAAATTAGGGGACAGTGGAAGCCCTATGAACAGCCAACAGACATAGACTAAGCAAGCTCATTAAACCGATCGAATTAATTTTTCAATTTCACAAGATATGTAGACGTACCTAGAAACAGAGTTTGTAAAAACAGACAGTAAAGCTGTTTTTCCTATGGCTTAATAGAATAATCCGCCTTCAGAAAAGGGGCTTATCAAACAGCCAAATAATCCTATGTTTTTTTCTCAGTTTTTGGCTCTCCTACAAAATTGATGTCTTGTAACTTTTTATCTTTAGAACAATAGCAGCGGTACTATCAGATACTATAAGCTTTGAGGCATGTTAAGCAATATTTAAAAACAGATAAGTATTAAAATTGTCTTTCTTTGATCAGGTCAAACGAAAACATTGAACATAACACAATTACATGATTCAGAAATATTTCTGCGAGTCTTAAAAACAATTTCTATTTCTATGTCCGACGAGTTCATTCACGAAATCACTCACATTTGGTCCAAGTACTTCGCACCATAAATCTGTACAAAAGTAACAAAATAGTGATCAAATGTCTTTAAGTAAAGCAGATTTGGCAGATTTTAATTTGTCCAATCGTTTCTGAAGGTGTGACTGTGATGTCTCCAGTTCTTCTAGACGGGTTTGGGCTTCTCTTAACTAAGCGGGAAAAAAAGATTGTATGAAGAATAAGCATGAACATCAACGATATAGAACATCGATTATTTTTAAAGTAAAGTTAAATTAAATTAAATCAATTCTCTCTAGAAGCATTATTAAAAAATATTTTCAAATGGTTTTCTAACAATAATAAAAATAATAATAACGAAAACATCTACTTCAAGCTAGTAGAGGTGGTGATTTGGTCTCCATTTTTTTTCTTTGCCTCTACTTTATGAGTCTTTGACAATGCCATCATTGTTTGAACATTTCTAAATGGCGGCTTTCATTATTATTATTATTTTTTTTTTATCAAAGGCGCGATCGTCTTTGCTATTGTAAACGTCACATTAGCTGGTTTCATACTGTGAGTCGATACGAAAACTATAGTACTTAGATCATTGTTAACTTTGGCTAGTTTTCAAGGTGGCTAAATTCGCAGAAACATATCTGAGAAGCACCCCTAAATAGGAATGCCTATAATGTACAACTGAAGGCGTAAATTACGAAACTGTCATTTTTTCTTAGTTTTTTTTTTTTTTTTTTTTCATTTCAGAATTTTCATCCGCACCGTTAGAAATAATCGAGGAACAAAGGCACAATGACACCATTATTAAGGAGGGGACAGCGACTGAATATTCTAAATTTGACTACAGCCCATAATAGAAAGTTAAGTATGTATAGTACATGTAGGAAATTTCATGAAATTCTAGAGGGAATTGGCTAACCAAAAAAACATTTCTGGTGGTTTCAGCCTCCCCTAAATTGGCAAACTTGGTAATACTAACATACACCCATGTTAACTACATGGTCAACTCAGAAGCCAAACTATTAACTATACTTTCAGAATGTTTCATGATTTTGGCGTTAAAGCACCGAATGGACTATTTTTCCGTACATTCACAAGAGATTTCACGAGGATACCTCAAAATAAGATTAGGATAAATATCCCATTTATTTTTTAATTGGATGTCGATTGCTAAACAGTATTTAAAAGTCACTTTAAAGTATTTCCATATTAAGACGGGGTTGAACATATTCTGTACACACAAACCCAAAAACAAACTACAAAGACAAAGAAAATACAAAGATAATCAATTTGACAACTGTTTCATTTACATCACTACACGTATAGCCAAAGATGAACACAAGATTTCTCTTATTATCTCATAGTCTCACAGTTGATAGGTAATACATATCAAATCCTTGCTTTTTATAAGTGATCTAATCAAGCATAAAAATAATTTCCCGTGCTTGAATTCAGGCATTTTCCCTTAGTGTTCGATGAATTGGATTTCAAATTTTCTATATTATTTGTGTTTAGAGAGTGCTGTTTTTTTTTCTAAGGCGAGAAAACTCATCTAAAATTGATTCTTCTATTATAGAAACAATCACGGATTTTAAGTCAGCTTAAACTTTTTCTTCTTCATGTTTGTATATTTTACATTTACAAGATCTTTTTCCAGCCCTGTTTTCATTGATTAATACCTAACCAGGGGTCAAAAATCAAAACTCAATTTGAGAAGTATGCACTTTTCTCTCTACCACCAAGCCGACCATTCAGTTTGGAAGTCTTGGCACCAAAGTTCATTTAATTTACCCTTTTAATAATTTTAAGAGAAATTTCCGCGATTCAGTAGTGAAAAAGGGGAAACAGAGTCCATTACTTTAGTAGCATCAGCTTATAAAGTCTTGTCAGTACAAATTTTCCCCTCCAAAGTTTTTGTGTTTTTAAGTTGTTTTTTTTCCCGTGTGTTCTAATGATTCCAAATGAATAGTATTCTCTTACAGTTATCATTAAACATGAAGTTCATCCTTCGTGTGAGGAGTTTCAAGTAGGGAGTTTGTACTTGTGAATCATATTTATTTTATGATTATGAGTTTCATAAGGGTTCCTAAAACTTTTAAATTTATCCTCTTTTCTCATTTTTCTTAAAGAAAAGTGGAGGAATACTTGGTAGTTCTGCTCTAAAATTCAAATAAGGGGAACAAAAATGTGCATTCAGTTAATAATCTACTTCCCCTCTCCAATGAGCTACAATCATGGCATGATCGATCGCAAGCACATCAGAATGACTAGAGTGACTACTACACATGGTATATGTATATATATATATATATATATATATATATATATATATATATATATATATATATATATATATATATATATATATATACATATATACCTCTTATATATACCTTGTTTCATTCGTGTGACTAAATTTGCTTTCTTGTCTTCTCACAAAAAAAAGAAAGGAAAAAAAGAAGAAGAAAACAAAGGAAAAAAATATAAATAAATAAATCAGGAGCCTCGTATAAGTATGTTAGATAATCTCTCATTTCCATACAGTTAACGTAAAATACATAATACAAAAAAAAACTACAAGCTTAAGAATCATGCTAAAATTTAACATCATAATCCAAACAATATATTGGTATACAAAAAATAACACCCACAATATTTCGAGGAAGGGCTTAAAAAATAATCGTACTATAAACAATATTCAATAACTATTAGAATACTATAAATATTCCTATAAAAATTTAAAATAAATTTAGTTTTTGGTGCGATTAAGTAAAAAGTAAACTGTGGAATATTTAAGAGGTTAAGGAATGAACCAAGTCATCCAATTTAAAATTCACAGGAAATTTCACTGAATTTTTATTCAGTATTATCACTTACCCAAAAGTTTTGGCAACTTTAGGTCTGAAGGCATCTGACAATAGTCCTAGGCTATTATCTATTCGATGACTTCGGTGGTCCTTCATTAAATGCAAATCTCAGTTTTTAAGTGCAGTTTTTAAAATCAGATAACGTAATAGCAAGGATAACATTATTTCAAATTGTTTGTTTGTTTTTTCATCTATCCAAGTTTCGGAAAAGCTGAATAGCATGGTTGAACTTAGCTGAATAGCACACAGATAAAAAAACGGCTAAAACGGCTGGTTGAACATGATAATGTTTTGATAGTTTTCGAAGTCAAAACAAAATCATTAAAACTGATGGACAGCAAATAAGTTCAAGCAAATAATAAAAATATAAAATGAAGAAATAGAGAGAAACAGAGAGAGAGTGAGGGAGATAGAGAGAGAGTGAGAGAGAGCGAGAGAGAGAGAGAGAGAGAGAGAGAGAGAGAGAGAGAGAGAGAGGAGAGAGAGAGGGTGAACTACATTTAACATAATATTTTGTCGAAACTTGAACCGTCGGAAAACTTTGAAGGATTTAGCTCTTTTCCCTAACATATCCTGAGATATAATTTTAGTGCTATCCATGGTTAGCAGACATGCAACACAAACCAACCAAAACACATGCATACATATACGAAAAAAAAGAAAAGAAACAAAGCAAGCATCGTTTTGCTGACCAATTAGCGATAGTGAGTCAGTTTGTCATATTGACGCTGTAGCACTCGGCGTGCCGCATCGGCATCGTCGAATTGTTGACGCACGTCTCGAAGCTAAACAGAAAATAGCAGAGTTAAGAATAATTGGAGAAAAAGTGGATTAACTGTAATAATGACAAAATAATTCGGTTTTTAATATTAGTTTTGAACATAACGATAATATCACGATAACTTAGTTCCATTAATTTCAAGTTTTATTGTGTGATGTTTTTTGTAAAGTGCAGGCTCCTCCCCCCTCCTTCCTTGTGAAAACACTGTGTCGGTTTGTTTCCTCCACTTTATAGTTCTTGATTCTGTAAGTTTTATTGAATCATATAAATAAATCCAAGTTGTCTTCTTTAATACCTGTTTAGTTTTGGACGATATCTGTATTTGAATATATTGATTTCGATATTGAAATTGAAATATTGAAATCGGTACTTCGGAGCCATTTTCATGTCCGATAGTCTTGTTTTAGGAAAACTAAACAACGTGTATATTACAATATAAACTATTTCAAGTAGTATAAATAAATGACAAAATCAGCTTTCAATTATATATATACATATATATATATATATATATAAGATATCAACAGCCCCCAGAGACGGGCTGAAAAAAAAAGAAGACAAATTAAAGAAAAAAGAATTAGTGATTTTTTACTGGCACCCAAAATTAGCAACATGTCCATATTTTGCTAAAGAGGCGGTTCCAACTTTCAGTCACAGACTGATCTTACCATACCTAATCTTGGACAAATCTTCCTCCGATGTAATCGATTTAGCACACAATGTCACAAATTTTATGCATGCTTCTAAAGATATCTCTAAGAGCCAGTGTTATGAGCTTTACAACACTTACAGGGATCAGTCTTCCTAAGAACTAACTGTTCCCTATTCAGTACCTTATAAAAGACAAGAGAGATTCGATAGCTGCCAAAACGTTCCCTACTTTGACAGGAAATACTTTGTCATGTGAGAGCCACGAACTCCCTTGAGACTGCTAAGACTGTTTAGCAGAGACTTTGAAGGTGCTTACATGTAATCCAGGAGGATTTACTAGCTTCCATACTAATTCGTTTACTATTTGTATCTAATTTTTTGTTTCTCCGCTTTTTATTTTGTTTTACTGGATGAAAGTGAGGCTGAATATTAAGTTATTTTCGAAAAGATGTGCAGGCTACGGGGATGAAACGATGTCAAAATGTTTCGCAACTCTAAGTATAATCCAATTCCCACCAAAAAAAAAAAAAAAAAAAAAAAAAAAAAAAAAAACATCGGTAACAGTTACAAGGCTTTATGTACCTAATTAAGATTCGTATTAGACATATACCTGATGCAACATCTAACTGTTAAAAGTCATGGTTATTGATTTTGAAAAAGAAATCCGTTTTTGCGTAGGATCATTTTTGTGTAGGGTACCCTTTATCTATGAAAAAGAATCGAAAAATTTACATATTGGTTACTTTGCTACTGCTTAAATAATTTGCTTTTATTATTATTATTTTTTTTTTTTAATTGTAATTGTTCGTAAACAATCGAAGTACATAAAGAACCTCGCTCCTTATCCTCAACTCTAACATTCACTGGCATAATATTAAGGAGGCCGATGAATTATGCTCACATTGTACCAAGCCGCGAATATGTTTGCTGCGTCACTTTGAATAATGAAAGAGCCCCAACCTCGTGGAAGGCTGTATGATGGTAAAATTTGTGCTTTGTGGAATTTTACAGGAAGAAGTGTCTTGTATTTGCATAAATAACCCTTTTTCTTTCTTTTACATCTGTGGAGAGCTAACTCTCAAGTCACAAAAATGAAAACTTATTCATACTCACTTAGTCATTCTCACACCTCTTGGAAAATATACCATACACCTCACACCTCTTTGAAAAATATACAATTAAATTGCATTTAGGGGTGCAAGGTTGGCGATGAAGGTAAAAAGGGCATTACACTCCTTGCAGGCTCGTTGAGAGGGCCAGGACCAATTTTGCTAGGTGTCCCCATGATTTTGGAAGAAACAAAGGATTACATAACTGACTGTTACTTCTATGACAGATGTAGCTAGAATCACCTCTAAAACAAAGAAAACTGTGCAATATCCTAATTTACCATCTCCTTTAAAGCTGCCCATACCAGGAGCTCTCGAAAATATGACACTGAGTGATAAAGAATATGGAGTTAAACACCTAAAAGACAGAGAAAAGGATATGGATGCCGGTCCAGCAGTTCCTATCCCTTATGAATCAGATGAACCACATTTTTTCTTTTCAGGGGAATCCCAACGATTTGATTCGGATTCAAGATTTTCGAAATAACCGGCTGAGCTTCCAGCTTCACGGTTAAAACTACCTGTTTACCGTGGTCGCTATCTCCCCAAAGAAGGTGACATGGTTTCAGGCAATGACGTCGAATCCATAACGGGGCCCTCATTTCAGTGTAAAACCCAGTCTTCATTATGACTGGCATTATTATTTCATGATTTCATTATTTCAGGCAAAGTCGGTCGAATGAAAAAGCTTTTTGTTCACCAGGTTTGGATTTTTTTTTTTACCGCCAATTCAAATGTGCATTATTTGCTTTTGGCGGCACAGAGAGCATCAATGAAGACTGAACCTACCAGAATGAATAAAAGAGCACAATCAAGATACGGCCAAGGTGATTGATATTGTTCCATAAATTCCATCAAACACAGTCTGAGAGCAGTGCTTTTCCGCAATGAGAACAAATTTCCTTCTCTTCAGATAACTTATACAGTTGACAAGAAGGAAGCATATGAAAACTTTAAACTGTTATTTACTCTCATTCAACAGGAGAAGTAAAAATGGCACGCATATGACGATATCAAGGTTTATGCAATTTTGCTAGGTTTACAGCTCAGTTAAACAAAGTACTGCTACTTTATATGCAAGTTTGGCGACAAAGACAGGTAAAATTACTATCAGGTAAACAATGGCCTGCTTGGAGAGAACCACTACCTGAAGAGAAGAATAAAGCGAATCCTCTTGCTGATACAAAAACGTGTATCTACCTCCGACACATTAAATTGGTTCTTAAGACAAAATTTTGTACAAGACATGGATAAAACGTCACTCAAATTCGTGTGTTCGCGAAATAAATTCCCAAGGACCAGTGAAGTAATTAAAGAGGGAATACATGCAGGGCTACAAATAAAAGAACTAATGGCTGACACCTTTTCCATGATTTATTGAATGATGTTAAAAAAAACAACACGTCTGTCGTTCATAATTGTTTGTAGAGATTTTTTAGGCAGCCATGAGGCAGAAAACTGTTGCCATACATACCACCATACAGAATGAAGTATTTCATTTAAGATAACCGTTTGGACTTTTCCAAGAAAACCCTGATGCCGCTAGTGACAAACATGGAGAGCAGTTCCCCCAAAACACTTTTCAAATGGAAAAGCATTGTCGAAAGAATTTGACCACTGCAGTGTTGTCCAACAACTGCTATTACGAAGAGCTGTTCCAGAGGCAAAATGTTGTAGGAAATCCGGACAAAAACACTATTAGGTTTACTCACTTTCCTTTACTCTAATGTTGCTCATTTGAGACAGATTTCTTTGTTCTCCTTTTCCCAAAAACATAAAACAACATAACACACAGGATGATACAAATATTTAAGTTAACCAGCCTCGCTTAGACACTTTGGCTGATGCAGAAGCTCTGAAATTAAAACTGGATTTTTTTTTCTCCAGAAATATTTTGAATAATTTGGGCTTTGAAATAATATTCTTAGAAAACAAGAGTACCTCTCTTTGGAGTCTTCTTTTCTCAGCTTTTAGATCATCTTCCACCTTTTCTGCAGCTTCCGCAGCGGTTTTATACCTCTGTACCTGAGATTCCAACCTGGATACCTAAAAAAATAATAATAAAAAAGCAAAAAAAAAAAAAAAACAGATCAGAATATCAAAGCTAAGCAAACCAAAAAGCAAAGCAAACCGTTGCGATGCCATACCTTAAAGACCGCAGAGTCCAGATTTAAAATTTAAGACAAACGCATTTCTCTAACGAACAAAAATAATTGTATTTTGATGTAATTAAAATTTTTTATTTTTAAATATATAGCATGTGAAATATGTCTATGAAAATATGTCGCCTGAAACTCGACTTCCTGATAAAGTTTTAATATTTTATTTTGCTCTTACTCATCCTTCACACCAGTTTTAATTAATCCTTCACAATCTTGTCAACGGAAAATGAATTTAGAGCTAGAGTTATTTCTTAATAAAAAAAACCCTAGACTTACTTCTATATATATATATATATATATATATATATATATATATATATATATATATATATATATATATATATATATATATATATATATAAAATCAAAATGGTCAAAATGGTTGACCCCATTCTAAATGCCCATATCTCGGAAACTACTCGATGGATCTTAATGAAACTAAATACACTTTATGTTGAAGGTCATATGTTTTATTGGTTAAATTTACAAAGATAAGTACAAATATTTGTTGGTTCTAAGACAGATTTTTATAATGTTCAATATGAGCGCCACCTGTGACTCTGCAAACGTCGAGTCGGTATTCGAGCTCTTGCCAAACTCGCTTTAGCATGTCTTTGGTAACAGTCTCCAGTGCAGCTGTAATTCTCTGTTTCAGTTCTTCAATGTTAGCTGGAAGAGGAGGTACGAAGACTAGTCCTTTCACATAACCCCAGAGGAAAAAATCACACGGCGAAAGGTCGGGTGATCGTGGTGGCCATTTCAGAAGCAAATCGTCTTCTTCACTACCTCGACCGATCCATCTCTCTGGCAGAACCTCATTGAGGTAGGCTCGTACAGTGAGCTTCCAGTGAGGTAGAGCCCCATCCTGCTGAAAAATGAAACTTTCGTCTTCATTTTCTATGAGTTGATCAATTAGCCAATTCTGAAGCATTTGAAGATAAACACCTCTGTTCATATTTCTTCGAAGACAAATGCCCTAAAAACTTTTTTCTTGGATATTGCACAAAACACATTAACTTTTGGTGAGTCCCTCTCGTGTTCAACTTTGTCTTGAGGATTTTCTTCGCCCCAAATGCGAACATTATGTTTATTAACTTTGCCACTCGTGTGAAACGTGGATTCATCACTAAAGACTAGCCGATCATCGAAATCGTCTTCTTTGAGTTTATCTAGCATTTCAATACAAAATTCTTTACGTTTTCTCTTATCACCTTCCCTCCAGGCCTGAACGAGCTGAAGCTTGTAAGGTTCAAATCGCAATCGTTTTCTCAGAATTCGCCAAACTGTTGTTTGTGAAATGTGGGTTTCCACACTTGCTCTTCTAACACTCTTCCGAGGACTACGCAGGAAGGCTTCACGAACCTGCTCCACTGTCTCTGCTGATGTTGATGGCCGTCCTGGCGATTTAGGTATGCATAAGCAGCCGTTTTCTTGAAATTTTTGGTGCCAAGTCCTAATTTGTTTTGTAGTTGGTTTCTTCTTTGCAAATTTTGTGAAGAAGGCACGCTGCACTGTCTTAGGTGACTTAGTCCGAGCGTACTCTAAGACGCAAAACGCCTTTTCTTTTGAATTGAACGGCATTTCTTAATCTGAGGAGATAGAAATGCCAAACATTACACACAAAAACGTGAAACGTTTCTATACAAGCTGTGAGAATTTTAGGTCATTCCAGCATAGATTGCCAAAGTTATGGTACTACAAAATGGAGTAAGCCATTTTGGAACACCCTATATATATATATATATATATATTTATATACATGTATATATATATATATATATATATATATATATATATATATATATATATATATATATATATATATATATATATATATATATATATATATATATATATATATATATATATATAAATCCAGAACCATTTACTCCTAAAATAATTCATTTATGAATAAATAGTTTTTACCGTCTTTATTCTCTATCCTAATCACAACTTTGCGGGGCTGAGACAAGCACTCGTTTTCAGTAAATTTATGGACGAGAAATAATATTCAGAAACTACATGTTTAAAGGTAGCTAGGGAAAAAACATGTCCAAAAAATTGTCAAAAATACTGTGACAACAAAACATTAGGGAAATAACTTTTCCCTGAAAATCCGGTCATCAAAATGTACACATTAAAAAATAATATTGCCTTCCTGAATTTTCTATGCACTAGCTATTTAATAAACACTGTTTCTAAGCAGATAAGCTTAATCGATGATAAATAAAACGAATCGAAGAGGGTTGGTTGCTATATATTCCTCTCTATTGGGGTGTATGCGCGGGGTCACCACTTTTAAAGGCAAAAATGGCACAAAAAAGGTTGCTATGCCACTTACTCGAAGGGGAGAACCCCTTGTCGGCCCAAATGTTAGTGAGATTCCCGCTCTTAACCCAACAGTTCTGCAAATATCGGGTGTGGTACTACCCTATTTACAGTATACCCTGTCCCAGGGTATGATAACGCGATCGAGTGGTCAAATGGCCACTTTCTAAAGCCAAATGTACCCGCCTTGGGTTACGGCTAGAAAATCTCTACTCTCTCCTTGGAGGTAACAACCCTCCCTGTCAATATAATGATGACGGTACCTTGTAGCTCTATTTCTTCCCTGCCTAGGCTAAGGAACATAGTACACAGTTTGTAGAAAGTACCTTACTTGTTTTCTTCCAAATGGGTCACAAATACCACAAAAATATATATATCCCCGACTGGGGTCAGAACGCGGAATACAATGTAATAATAATTTTTACTGCACTGTTTGCATGGGCGGACAGTCACTTGGCCCAGCCAATCACGTAACTCCTCATTCAAACCCAATTTTACCTCTTAGATTTATATTTCAATGAATCCCAAACCAGGAAGTAAAAAAAAACTTGCTTCACAGCTTACCCATTGCAAAACCACTATCGCTTAGTAACGGGAATTTAACCTGTCTTTTGAAATTATACTATAAGCAAATGTAATTAAAGAAACGAAAATAGGTCATTTATCTGAAAGGAAAAGAAACAGGGGTGGAACCCCAACACCTCCCCCCGTAAGATAAATGACCGCCCACGCGCTACCGTGGTCCCCCCTTACAAACATAAACACTTAACTTCAACTTTACAAAATCCGTTTGCCTTGTCTCTTCCACCGCTTGGCTCTGGAATCTGGATCGGTCGTCCTCGACACATCCCTACTGTAGGACCACCATGGTCTACATCGTATAGTATCCGCCTTAAATATTGCAAGTTGAAGTCTTCAAGATTCATAGATAGTGATTGTACGCAGCACAATCAAAACAAAAAAATTTTCTTGCTCTCACGAATTTACATTTGAGAGGAGCAGAGAATCAGTTTCTGGCACATGTGATGATGCCAGCCATCATGAAAAATTGGCTGCACTAGCCTCTTAATTTCCATCTGTGGAAATAACCCCACATCTCAATCAAAAATTAAATTGGTCCTTGGCATAACTTCAAATAATCTAAGGCCAAAAATGCAAAGGCCTGTGAAAACGATAAGGGTACTGGAAATGAAGTAAAATTTTTCGCGAACCATGAACCGCCTTTTTTCTGGGTTCCCTCCCCTGGGATAATTAATATGCGTTGATGTGTTGAAGCTAATTGAAGATGGAATTTGGGTACATCTGCCACTGAACACAATTTGCCGGGAATAATTGTCGATTCCCATGAAGAATAACAGCTATAAATAGGGTTACTGGACAAACTTTTGGGTGAAGTATGAAGTGACTGGGAGAGAGTATCCCCCAAGGACTCAAGATCAGAAAGGCAAAATCTCGGTAAAGGGATCACAACTTGTCCACCAGTTGTGCATTGGGGAAAAGGGCTATCTTTCGCGACGTCCCGCAGGGGATCTTCCCCAAGGGATTCCTCCCCCTCATAAAAGAACAAACACTCTTTTGAGTTGATCAAACCAATATCAGATTCCTTTCAAAATTTTTCCAATCCGACTCGACATTCCATATCTCCCAACTTTCCCCCAACCCGTTGTAGGTCATTCATCTCTGTTTTGTAACCATCATGTTTTATTCCCCATGGGTCTTTGACCTCTTTTTCCCCCTTATTATCCATGTTTTCAAGGCACAGCTCCTCCAACATTTTATTTTTGTCCCTATTATTTATGTTTTCAAGGCCAAGCCCATCCAACATTTTTTTACTTTTCGCCACTGCAGGCTGAATCTCCAAATTTTGTCTCTTCTTTGCATTCCTCTTTGCGTCTTTATTTTTCTCAGTTCTGTCATTCGCACAAAATAATAAATCATCGTTAAATCTGACTTGGACTCCAGTGTCCACTATCTTTGACTGTATTACTTCATTGTAGCTCCGTTTAATATCTCTTTTCTCTCTTCAAATCTTCATTATTTTTACCGCAGAAACAAATATTTTGTTATCAAATGGGAATTGAACTCCGACATTTGGTTTTTCATATTCTACCAAAATTTCTCGAACTTTCCGAGGAAAGGCGCGTACAATAAATTTCGTTTCCTTATTCTCTGGTACAATCAGCGTTTCATTTTGGCCTGCACTTGTTATCGTCTCATATTCATCAAAAGTGTTCTCAAGTTTTCTATTATTTGTAAATTTTCCTGAAAAATCAATTTCGCGCGTCTTTTTTTCAATATTTTGTGGTCTTTTTACTTCCGCATCCTTTTTTTGTGGATTATCAACATTTTGAACCCGAGTATCCAGTATTTCGTTTTTCCGACAGGGTGGCACAGCTACCCCATTTGTTTTATGGGCCGGTCCTCCTTCCCCCCTAGTTAGCGAAGTTGTATATTTTCTCGTAAAAGTGTTTAATGTTTGGTCATTTTCATTTTCTTGCGATTGATTCTTAGACAAATTATTATGGCTATCTGACAGCCTAGAAGTTAGTTGTGATAAAATCTCACTTTCTGGAATTCCCCAGCGGGTTTCTACTAGACCTATCATGGTTCTTTTAAACTCTTGGTGATATCTTTCTTCTTTATCTCTAGCTATTTTATCATTCTCCTTTTTTCGTTCTCTGGCTATTCTATCAGCCTCTTCCTTTCGTTCTCTATCTATCCTAATATTCTCTTCTCTCTGCTTTCTAGCTATCCTCTCTTTCTTGTCTATCTCTCTCTCTTTGTTCCCTTTCTTTTCTATCTCTTTCGTCTTCTCGTTCTCTGGCTATCCTCTCTTCCTCCATGAAATTTAATATACGTTGTTTCATATCTTTCTCCCTTTCTTTTCTATCTCTCTGTCTTTTTATTCTATCGGCTTCACTCTCCCTTTTCGGTCTTGAATTAATCTCATCTCTGTCCGACATAATTTCAAAATTCCGTTAACTTCAAATTACCTCTTCAGTCTAAATGAAAATTCTTTTATCCAGTTAACTTCCGGTTCTCTCGCGGAAAATTGTTTTGACACGCAGCAATTTTAACCTTATATAATTGAATACTAATTAGTTGCGTGATATATTGATTCGTAAATTTTCCAATTATGATCTCACAAGGCATAGCCCATAATAGATCTTCATAATTGTATTAATTGATTCAGAATTTTTTTTTTTTTTTATTCTTTCGTGAAAAATTATTTCCTTTTAATTTGCCGATTCTACTTGGGTCCTACGTGGGGGGTGCAGCCTCCTTTGTCTCACAAGTTAATTATTTGCGTGATTTATTGATTATTAAATTTTATTACTTATTATTATCTATCAAAGCATAACTCAGATAAAAATTTCTCATTGCGATTTTTTATATATAGCCTCTGTAACCACAATAGGCTACTTTTGTAGGCTAAATTACTTGTCTCTTCGAAAGCACGGTATTCTTTTATTATCAGATTTACTGATAGGACCTTAACTCGCTGCCACCACTTATTGGGGTGTGCGTGCGGGGTCACCACTTTTAAAGGCAAAAATGGCGCAAAAACGGTTGCTATGCCACTTACTTGAAGGGGAGAACCCCTTGTCAGTCCAAATGTTAGTGACATTCCCACTCTTACCCCAACGGTTCTACAAATATCGGGTTCGGTACTACCCTATTTACAGTATACCCTGTTCCAGGGTATGATAACAAGATCGAGTGGTCAAATGGCCACTTTCTAAAGCCAAATGTACCCGCCTTGGGTTACGGCTAGAAAATCTCTACTCTCTCCTTGGAGGTAACAACCCTCCCTGTCAATATAATAATGACGGTACCTTGTAGCTCTATTTCTTCCCTGCCTGGGTTACGGAAAATAGTACACAGTTTGTAGAAAATACCTTACTTGTATTCTTCCAAAAGGGTCACAAATACCAGAAATATATATATATCCCTGACTTGGGTCAGAACGCAGACTAAAAACATAATAATAATTTGTACTGCACTGTTTTCATGGGCGGACCGTCACTTGGCCCAGCCAATCAGGTACCTCCTCATTCAAACCCAATTTTACCTCTTAGATTTATCTTTCAATGACTCCCAAACCAGGAAGTAAAAATAAACTTGCTTCACAGCTTATTTATTGCAAAACCACTATCGCTTAGTAACGGGAGTTTAACCTGTCTTTTGAAATTATACTATAAGCAAATGTAATTAAAGAAACGAAAATGGGTCATTTATCTAAAAGGAAAAGAAACAGGGGTGGAACCCCAACACTCTCGATTTAAGAAGTCCCCATTAAAATTGAGAATAAAGGATAGTCCTCATCAAAATTTTGGAAAAACATAGGAAGGACACGGGAAACCTATACTCTGATCTAAAGATAAACTCTTCGAGAATAAGAGCTACTCTATTCAAACAGATTTTCCTATCTCTCAAAGGACATGGACTGCCGGCATGTATGATGTAACTATTTTATAATAATCAGCAGAAAAACAATGGACAGCAGTTGAGACAAGACAAAGCATCACAGGAGATCTATATTTTTCTGTCCAATAAGTGAGGATTCTTAGCATTTGGTCTTCTATGCCACTTGCAAAAACATACAAGCTATTCAAATGCCCAATTCATCTTTCTACTAAATTAAACTAACTAACAACAACTCCCTGCAGCACCAAGCCACCTGAAGCCAGCACAGCTACGCACGCTCCTCCTCTATCCCTATCTATTCAAAGCCTTCCTCTTTACAACCTCCCAAAAAGTTGCCATTTCCCTCAAAACTTTCTTTACATCTTCCCACGCCATTTGGGGACGACCTGCTTTTCGTTTGGCCCTAAACAGTTGGCCAACAAAGACAATATTTGGGAATCTGTCATCCTTCATCCACAGAACGTGTCCTACCCATCTCAACCTTTCCCAAATTTTAGCCCTAGAAAGCGGGATAGAACAACATTTTTGTACAACCTACTGTTTGAAATATAGTCAGTCTGTCGGGTACCCAAAACAATACATCGGCAGTTTCTCTGGAAAACATCTAGCAAATCTTCCTCTGTTCTTTGGAGCGCCCAAGCTTCAGAACCACACTTGATCACTGCCATCACTGTAGCTTTCAATATTCTAATCTTAGTTCGCAGACTTATCTTCCTATTCCTCCCAACTTTTTTCAACTGTGAAAAAAACTCTAGAAGTTCTTTCATTTTGCTAACATTTTCATACAGAATACTTAAATCATCAGCATAATCAAATCTAGGTATTTTACTTCCCAATTTGATTCCCTGTTCTCCCATTGCCCTTGCTGTGCTCTTTAGGGCAAAGTTCATAAAAATAATCCATATAAATGGGGATAGAACGGAATCCAGCTTAACTCCTGATTTTGTAGGAAACCAGCTATTAACCTCATTTCCTAGCTTAACCGCAGCAACGTTATTCTCCAACAAAGCACTAATCAACTTAATGCATCTATCTGGTATACCATAAAAGGACAGGACCTTCGCTAAATCATCTCTTCTATCAGCTGAATCAAACGCTGGCTCAAAATCTACGAACTGAGGACTAAAGGGGTGTTTGACAGCTCGGGCAGTTTTCATTTATTAATCTAAAGGTGAAAATTTGGTCGACACATCATCTACACTTCCTATTACCGCATTGTTCTTCTCTTAACACTTTATCTACAGCATCTCTAAGAATGAAAAGTATCATCATACTAAGTAATTTGCTTCCTAGAGAAACCAGTCTAATGCCTCTATAATTACCACACTCATTCCTATTACTTTTCTTATGGAGGATTTAATTGTAGTTTTTTCTTCTTTTTTTAATCGCTACGTACTTCCACTATTTCAAAAATCACATTCATAATCTTCAGTAACTTATCTCTAGCCTCGTAACCACCAAATTTAAGAAACTCATTAACCGCACTACGAGCACCTGGGGCCTTATTATTTGTTTTATTCCTTTCAGTACTGTCATTAAATATTCCTCACAAAATAAAGCTTCCTTCACATCCAAAGTGTCACAAAGTTATTCATTCTTTTCTATATCTTTTCCTGTAACTCTATCCCTGTTTAGCACATTCTCAAGAAGTTCTGTCCATATCTCCTTAACTCTTTTCGTATCACTAATTATGGTCCGTTTCTATATTTAACTGGGACAAGTCCATATTGACTATTCCCTCTCAATTTATACAAAGATCAGTACAATATTTTAGTGTCACGCCGTCTGGCTGCATCTTCCAGATCTTTGGCAATTTTATCTATGGGTTCCATGTCACACCTCCTTAATTCATATTTTAATGCTTTCTCCGCTTTCTTTACATTCCTCTTATTTTCATATGATCTATTACTCAATTTTTTTTTTTACAATCCCCTACTCTTCTTCATTAAACATAAAATATTTTCACTAATATTCCTAGCTGTGTTTCTAACTTTCCTCCCTAAGAAACCATCGGCGACTTCACAAACTATTTACCTAAAATTATTCCATCCATCCTCTACATTGTCAAATTTCAAACTCTCCAGTTTAGCATTAAACTGTTCCTGGAAAGTTTCTCTCAAATTTTATCCTTGAGTCTTTTTAGTCACAAAATGAGCAACTAGAATTCTAATATTAATACCTTTCCAACCTAACTAAGACTGGCCTTAAAAGGGACATTTTCAAGGACTGTCAGATACCCGCTTATTGTCATTTTGTCGAATATTGGGATGATAATGTTGAACTAGAATAGTGGAGCAAACCAACCTTTGTGTTGTGCAGAAAAAGACAAGGCTGATTGCAAAGCGCATGAGTAGATATATATTTCTGAGCATTCCAAAATTTCTTCACATCAACAATAACGTTGGTATGCCAGAAAAGTGCCCGGATAAACTTTCTTAAGATAAGGACACTGATGGAAAATTTGAACGTCTCTTTGTCGGCGTACTGGGATGAATCAGAAACCGTTTCAATGGAAAATCAACAATGAAGCAGTACAATCCTATGAAGCCAATAAAAACGATCATAAATGTGATATTGGGCATGCGTGAGTAGCTATATTTATATGTTTGAAGTCTGTCAAGGCAAGAAATATGACACAATGGAAAATCAGCCTAACTTTGGACCTGATGAATGTGAGGTAATCTATCTGACTGCACTTCTGACCCCAAAGCCAAATTCTGTATACTTCAGCAATTATTTTATTACTAATTAACCAAGAAATGAAAGTGATAAAAGCCTGTGGCACAATTCAACCAAATTACACCACTTTCCAGAGTTCTGCGAAAACACTTCTTTGAAAAGAGGAAAACTTAACCGCAAAGTCTCTGTATCTGATACACCTATTGCCAACTGCATGAGAATAAATATGTACATCTTTCATTGAAATGACACTTCACAGAGGTAACTAGTATTCGCAGAAGGGAAAAAGGACGGTACTAAGATCAGAATTGCTCCCCCAATTGTTCAAGACTATAATACCAATATGGCGGGGGTTCTAATTTTGCAGATTTGCTACAAGGAGTCTACGCATGACAGGCAATGGTACAAAATGCAGGCCCTGAAACCAACAGAAAAAGGATTATTGAAACACAAAAACCAGGGACTAAAGAAAATTTTGTCACCGTATGAAAACCACTGTTAATACACGATTTATTTTGTTCAAGTCGGAATGTGCAGGGTTCATTGCTGAACTTAAAAAATAAAAGCAAACGTTGCAAAATATCTGAATTTTTAAACCGAAATGAATGATACTTACTCAAAGAGTATATTCTTGTGAAACTGCTGAATTTAGAATGGACTGAATTACATTCAACAGCATTACCAAATTAGTTTGAAATAGTCATTTCGCCATCGACAATCGTAAAATCTCTAGAGTAACAATTTACAGAAAATAATGGTAAAAAATAGTGTTTTTTTTGGTAAAAAAAAAAAAGATAAACAGTTAAGTTTCACGAACAAAGCTTGTTTTTAGAACTAGATTTTAAGTAAAACTATTTTATCGTATATTTTTTTTCAATTACACAGGCCTGCCAAACTAAAGTTTTTTGAAAAATACAAAAGAAGTCTGCAGAGTTTTATGTTATTTGGTGTGTTGATTTCAAACATGATGTTTTTCCCAACATCTCATGGTTTTGGGTAATCTATATCGAAATCTTTTGCAAAAACCCATTTGAAAAGCATTTCCTTGAAATTTTTTACGTTTACTACCTGACAACAGTGTTTTGAACACATTTTGAATACATTTGAATGCATGCAAAATCATCACTTCCAGGTCAGATAAGTTTGATTTTTCAACGATTGATTGTTTTTTTTTATTGATATAAAATAATGAAAACTACTCTTGTCAGATGGCATGAACTGCCTCTGATCGAAAGAAAAACACGGTGCTCGTTTAAGTTGAAACATATTGCATCATATTGTGGTACAAACTCTGGGAGAAAACCACTCTTATACTTTTTTAATTTTTTACATTAAAGTAGCTTATACAAAACAGACAATTACTAGGATACTAACTCTTACTTCCTATCAAGTTTGGTTGTGATCTGACAGCAGTCCCTGAATTCAAAAAAAGTATAAATAGCACAAGTGCTACTTCTGACTAAGCTTGGTTGAGATACAACAAATTCATCTCACAATTGTTCTGATGAAATGCATATAGCCCCCCCCCCCCACCGCAACAGAATTTATGTTTGGTCCTGATTTCCAAAAGAACTAACCAAGACATGAGCTCTTACTTCCTACCACGTTCCATATGGATCCGACAATCACTTCTGGAGAATGTCGCATTAACTACCTCATGATCGAAAGAAAAACATGGTGCTCGTTTGAGTTGAAACATATTGGGATTTTTTTTGGCTCCCTATGATAAAGCAGTCGTCTTTCCTTTGAGCCACTTTACTGAATGAGACTAAGATTTTGGCAGAAAGGTATTTCAGCAGAGGATTTCTGTGGATGTCATGCCAGTATTTTCATCATCTTTCATTAGTCATATCATTTTATTTACTTTATCCATCTCATATATGAATTTTAAAAATCGAACCAGTTGAAGCGATGCGCTTGTGCTGCAAGGTTACCAATATTTTTTTTTGTTGAGTCATAAAAATGTTCAGAAGATATCCCTCTTCCCCATACGTGACGCTCCTGTTGCCACATAGGCTCACTCAGCAAGTGTTCTCAAGAGGTTAGTAAATCAAGATAAGGACCTGAGATAAGGATTCATGCATTGTATTGGTAGCGTGGTGGGGATGGAGGACTTGACGGAGGGATGGGATAGAGGAAAGACGGGGGCGTCACAGAGGGGTATTTTGTAGGTTTCACCAGAGTAGAATGATGATCGGGAAAGGAAGAGAATAAGTTCAACCCAAAAAATCTATTTTGTATGGTAAATGTTTTTTTAACTTTTCAAAAAAAAACATGATATGATACAAAAAATTAAGGTTGTGTTTGAAATCAGCAGCAAAAACACAAAATTGAGCTTTCATTTCCCCCTTCTTTTTCTTTTGTCAGCCTGCGTTATTATGAAAGATATGTAGCCAGTAACGAGGGTAAAAACAACAACATTAGAAACAAATCAACATTGTGGCACTTTGACTGGAATATCGTTAATATCAAATTCATCTAATCCGCGCATTTAAGATATAATTTTTATTGGTGGGCTTAAACAAGAGGAGACTTGCAATTGCTTATGCCTCTTGTCATTTATCAAATTAAAAAAAAAGTTTTTTCAGCGGAAAGTAAGGAGCAACATTGAAACTTAAAACAAACAGAAATTATTACGTACATGAGGGGGTTCGGCCCCTAGTCAATACCTCATCCTTTACGCTAAAGTTTGTGTAGTACTTTAAAAAGAGCTATCTATTCTAATTAACCTTTGTGATTCAAGGGTTTGTGATCCGAACAAAATTCAAATTTTAGCGCAAAGAGCGAGGTATTGAATAGAGGTAAACTCCCTAATATACGTAATAAAAACATACAAATATAGAAGTTTGTTACGTAAGTTAATTCGTAAGTTACGTCAGAGCAAAATTTCGAGAAAGCCATTTAGCCAAAACAAGGAAAATTAAAATGCAAGTTTCATTCTAATTATTTATGTCCGGTGAGCCAAAATCAAAGCTCAATTAATTCAAAAATGTCCAGAAATTAAATAAAAAAAAACAAGTTTTTTTTAACTGAAAGTAAGGAGCGACATTAAAACTTAAAACGAACAGAAATTATTCTGTATATGAAAGGGGCTGTCCCCTCTTCAACGCCTCGTTCTTTACGCTAAAGTATTTTATCGTTTTAAAAAATAGAGTTGTGAGAAATAGTCTAACTTTAGCGTAAAGAGCGAGGCGTGGAGGAGGGGACAGCCCCATTCATATACAGAATAATTTCTGTTCGTTTTAAGTTTTAATGTCGCTCCTTACTTTCACGTTTACTTTCACTGGACGTTTTTGAGTTAATTGAGGTTTGATTTTGGCTCACCGCACATGAATAATTAGAATGATATTTGCATGTTAATTTTACTTGTTTTGGCTAAATGGCTTTCTCGAAATTTTGCTCTGACGTAACTTACGAATTAAGTTACGTACCGTGGAACAGGGTAACTTTGAACTAAAAATCGTGAAAAATTGAGGTTTTTTTGTGATATTTTTCTTCAAACTAGTATTTACTCAAAACTATTTTTGGTGTTTGGGGAATACGTCATTTTACACCGAATGGCAACTTTCCCAAACTGCTATTCTTCATGTTGTTAGAGCCTATCTAAAAATGGTGTTCAAAGTTACCTCAAGGGGTGTTTAACTTTGAACACTCAAACACTTCAACAGGTAACTTTGAACAGTCGATGAGTTCTTCTTGCGTAAGACTTCCAGTTAAAAAAACAACTTGTTTACTGGGAGAAAAGCATTACTTCTAAAATAAAAAGGCAAAAGAGAGTCAAATTAGTGCAGCATCAGCTGACCAAAGTCATGATAAAATAAAAATTTTGTGCCCTGAATGAGTTGGGGGGCTGGAAGATCTCCCTGTACCCGTTCAGGATGGATTGATGCTGAGTTTTTCACTCTGGGAAAATAAAAGCATCCATTCTTGTTTTTTTCACTGGCAGATCACATTTAGCGAGCCGTAAGAGGAACGAACATCTACCTCCTAAATTGCAAAATACTTTTAAATACGGCCCACGAAGAACTTCACGATGAACCAACGTCCATGCAAGGAGGTTGGTAGGTAGTTCGAACCCGTTGTGGCTACTGCCCCGCTCGACAGCATAGAGAGCCCAGCGCTCGCCGACTCATCAACTTCCATTTCAGACAGGCTCTCACATCCTGTTGGGACGTCAGTCGTGTCGGAATTACAACTTGAATCCTCTGCGTCTCCAATACTTTTCCCTGGTTCGACGCTAAGACGTTTGCGCGTGACGTTCCTCACAGATTTTTTAAATCTGCGGGCTTGCATGACATCCTCTAAAACTTTGCTGACGTTGTTCACACCCTCGTGCGGAGTATACTGGGTCGAAAGTGGGTGGTCCTGGAGGACTCTGGAGCGTGAAAAGCTCCTTGGCAAAGCTATTTTTAAGATTTGCTTTTCCATTTGTGGCTAGAATTTCCAGGAGTAGCTTTAAAAGCTGGGGGAAATTGTCTTTTTTTTACCGCGGTTTCGTTTGGGTTGTCCATTTTGTAATCATCAAGCATTTTCTTCCATGCTCTTTTCACTGGAGCGAAAAAAGCAACATCCATTGGTTGCAGTATATCTATAGTGTTTGGGGGGAGGCATATAAAGCGAATGTTGTTTTCTCTGCAGACTTTCAACACTTTGGCAGAAAAGTGGGAAGACAGGTTGTCACCCTACGAAACTTTCACTCCTGCTCTCTTCTTCAGGTGAGGGAGTGCCAGTGACATAAACTACTCTTCAGAAAATTCACTCTCAAAGCATCCGGACTTAGATACAGCATACCGAGCTCTTTTAGGGTCTCCTGTACATCAAGAAATAAACATGCCCTCAGCTCTATAGCACACGAGTGGTGAAAGCAGTTCGCCTTCTGCATTTCCACATATCATTAGGGATATTGCTCCCTTTGTTTTATTCCTTATTCTGGAGGGGTATTTGGCAACGATAAAACCAGAAGGAAATAAAACCAAAATTTTCAAAGGAATAATATGTACAACTCAAATAACTTTACAATTTGAGGTTTTTCTAAAAGAAACGAGGAAAATCCCACCAATTTTTATCTACAATTGTCAGTTGTCTTTGCACAGCAAGCTGTGAAACACGACTGTTTCAAATTATTCATGAAAGCTCTATTAGACTAAAGTAATACAGAAACTTCAATTTTGGTTGATGAGATTTACCCCACCACTCCCAATGATTACTAACGGACTTCCATCAAAGAAGAGACAAAAGTACGCCTGAAAAAATTAGGAAGTGGTCCAAAGTGTAATCAGTAGTTAAAACCAAGTTTAACAGCTGAACTTGATTTGCGTTTTTCTGGGATCAACAGATTCATAATGGTTTCCTAAAGGTCTGAATAGCAGAGCAAACTCTTTTAGTGTAATCTTTTTAGTGTAATTTACTCCACTTGCTTTGCTTAAAAGTGAGTTAAAAGTAAATTATTATTACACCAATTCAACGTAAATTTTAACAATTGGCCAGCACAGAACATTGAAATCCATATTGTAGAAAGACAAGGCTAACTTTGAACAAATGTTCAGAGTTACCTCGAAAAAACAAAATACTTGCGGGAAACATTGAACACTGCCGCCATATTGAACCTATGGAAGTAGAAAGAGATTTTACCAGAAAACCTAACCATTCGGCTCCTTAGCTATAGAAAAATTTCGAAATGAAAGTCCTAGTTTAGCTTATCTAAGTAAAAAAGGGTAACTTACTTTTTGCACTTTTTCACATTTTTGAACTGCTCAAATTCTCTTGCGATTAACAAGATAAGATTTTGTCAGATGCTGATTTCAAGAACTACTAACTGATTCAGACGCCATCTAGCAATAATCTAGTAATAAGTTCGAACGAGCAATTCCACCGTCGTGCGATAGAGAGCGCATAATGTTTGTTACTGATTTTGTTCAAAGTTACCCCTTTCTACGGTAACGAACTTCTATATTTGTATGTTTTTATTACGTATATTAGGGAGTTTACCCTTAGTCAATACCTCGCTCTTTACGCTTAAGTTCGAATTTGGTTCGAATCACAAAGGCCGGTTAAGACGCTAATAATTACGCAATATACGCAATAATTAATACGCAATATACGCATATACGCAGTAATTTCTGTTTGTTTTAAGTTTCAATGTTGCTCCTTACTTTCAGTTGAAAAAACTTTAACTTCAGGGAAAACATGAGCGTGGGAGGGGGACAAGTTACCCTCCAGTGTTTTTGGTCACTTAAAAGGGCACTAGAACTTTTAATTTCAGTTCAGATGAGTCCTCTCACGATATTCTAGGATTACTGGATCGATACGATCACCCCTGGGGAAATAATAATAATAATAATAAAAAAAAATAAAAAAATAAACACATATCCGTGATTTTTCTTCTGGCAAAAAATACAAAATTCCACATTTTTGCAGATAGGAGCTAGAAACCTCTATAGTAGGATTATATGATACGCTGAATTTGATGGTGTGATTTTCATTGAAGTTCTATGACTTTTAGGGATTGTTTCCCCTTTTTTTCGAAAATAAGGCGAATTTTCTCAGGCACGTAACTTTT
Source organism: Artemia sp. Qi Xiang Cuo (assembly GCF_049724085.1). NCBI lineage: Eukaryota > Metazoa > Arthropoda > Branchiopoda > Anostraca > Artemiidae > Artemia > Artemia sp. Qi Xiang Cuo. Next base: position 42,040,230 of record NC_142801.1, read on the forward strand.
GATAGGTAAAACCAAAGTTAATGAAACTTATTTATTTAAAACCAGTATAAAAATCTGATTCTATTGATTTCTCTATTGGTATCAAAATTCCTGGTTTTAGAGTTTTGGTTACTATTGAGCCGAGTCGCTCCTTACTTACAGTTCGTTACCAAGAACTGTTTGATCAGTATCAAATATCTAAAATCTTACGTTTGCTTGCAAAGTGGCTACTTCTTGTTCGGCTTTTTGTAACTTGAACTTGTACTCGTTTGTTTGCTTGGCAATTTCCCCTGAAAGAAAAATATTGTTCAAAATATTAAATGGATAATAGGAGTAGAGAAGAATGCTCATAGCTTGAATGACTGTCGAACACAGACGTCTCTGGCGTACGAAAAGAATATTACTGACTAACAAAGGACAATAAAATGACATAATATAAAGCTGAAAGATTATCATCCCTCCATGACCAAACAACTCGGTCCTATCATCAGCAAAAGAAATGGGCTGACCAGCTGAAATACTATTAATCAGCCATTGATGTTCTATAGACCTATAGCCTTATTAAGGTCCTTAACAGAGGATTAGATACTATCCTAAGAACAGATAATCCAGATTTTCCATGAGTTAGTGTCGACCAGAAAATGAAAGATGAACCAAAGAATATGCCTGTGTTATAACCTAGGCATCTTCTTTGATTTCAAGTCTTGTGCTGATAATTATCTACACAAGACTAAGAATAATAAAACTGAATATATATATATATATATATATATATATATATATATATATATATATATATATATATATATATAAAATCTTCAAGATAATAGTTTAATGCGAAAGAATACCGAAAATGGAGACATAAACAACAACAACAGCAAACAAAGAACTAAGAAAATAATATTTGGAAAGAAACATCAAATTAGTCAATTATCTAAACAAGACTAAGAATGATAAAACTGAATATATATATATACATATATATATAAAATCTTCAAGATAATAGTGTAATGCGAAAGAATACCGAAAATGGAGACATAAACAACAACAACAGCAAACAAAGAACTAAGAAAATAATATTTGGAAAGAAACGTCAAATTAGTCAAAAGCTGTCAGTACTGTCACCAGTAACAAGTCTACAAATATTAGCAGAATTACCGATGTTTTCAAATAAATTCCTTTTCAAATAATGTTTCCAAATTAATTTCAAATACAGTCTAATTCAACATTCCAATTTTCTGTCCACATTACACTGAAAAACATAGGCACCAGCATTCAACATTCAAAATTATTATCCCCCCTCCCCTCTCTCTCCAAATAGAGGCAAGTTATACCCATATATAAAATTAGCCAACTCCTAGCCAGAACTTTTTATCCTAAGTCTATGCAATGGGGCAGACTTAAGAAATTGCTATGTCTCCCGTTTACAATTTTTTTTCACTGATTCCCCCTCCCACTCTCACCACAAACAGCAAAGAGCCGTAGAAGTTGGCGGAGGATCATTTGATCACAAATGCTGAAATAAACTCAATTTGTCGTATTGATCCCAGAAATCATAATAGATACGAAGAAGTCCCCATGTACATGTCTAATTTTATGACAAAAAGACAAACATTGAGAACTAGTACGAATAAGAAATCAGGGGGGGGGGGGTATGGAAAAGGACCCATCAAAAGAATAGAGCATAGGGGAATTGCACAAAAAGTCAAAGGAATTGTGGAGAAAATCAAAATATTTTTTCGGGGAGGGGGGGGGGTGAGAGGATACCCACCTTCCCTCTCCTGTTTATATACCTAGTTGATGGATACTAGGATACATTAGGAAACTAGACCTCTGGTGCCAAGCCTCCATGGATAACAAGGAACCAAGCTCTTAGTCCCCACTAAGTTTTAATACTGAAATGTCCATTTCAGTATTACGATGTGTTGTAGCTAACTTAAATATCATATGAAAGCCAGATCAAGCTTATTCAAAATTTGACTTAATTTTGTCACAGTACCGTATTTGAATTATGTTATCGAGAGCAGAAACCAAAAATCAGCCGCGTATGGACATGAGCCTTATGAAACAAGAAAGACAAAATCTTACTTTGCATCTCAATAGGATCCGAGTCAACACCATTTGGGATGGTTGGGGCAGCAGTCGCAAGGGCTGCAGCAGCAAGACGCTTTTGTTTCAAATGACTAGTCCTCTCTTCTTCAAGTTCCAAGCGAAGACGACGAACTTGATCAGATAAATCCCGCTTTTCTTCAGTTAACCGTCGTATTCTTACATCTATGAGAAAAATAATTGACCCATGTAAAATAATTAGAGAATAAAAGAAAAGTTAGTCTATAAAAATGATACGAAGCAATGGAATGGACAGGAGGAATACTGTCGCTACAATTTAGGAAGCATATGAATTTAGCATACTTGCCATGCAATTTCCTTTTAAAGTAACTGAGAAAATCGTTGAGAATCGCTAAAAAAAAACTTAAAGGGAAGAATGGGAAGAGACAGGTGAGAATATTACAGTGGTATATCTACTTCACTCACGTCTGCCGATTTAAGAGAAATAATAGATCAATTAATCATACAATTCATCCTCAAGAACAGAGTTCGAAACTCCTTTTTAAGCACACGAATTTCAGCATCCCGCTGAATTCGCTCAAAGGGTACATTATGGTGTATATACGTGAAGTATCTTGTTACTAGGCAACTAAGCAGTTTATTTCTATCCATCCTAGAAGAGTCAAGTAAATTGTCTTAAAATAATATCTGTGTTGGGCACGATTTTGGTCGGGCTTCTTTTTCTTCTTCTAATTTAGTGGTAAGAAATTTCTTTTTAACCTAGGCTTAAAAAAGTTATAGTAAAGAGTGATTGAACTTATCACGAATCGTTTTAGATTAAATAAAAAAAACAAGTTTTTTTAACTGAAAGTACGGAGCGACACTAAAACTTAAAACGAACAGAAATTATTACGTATATGAAAGGGGCTATCCCCTCCTCAACGTCTCGCTCTTTACGCTAAAGTTTTTTGTTGTTTCAAAAAAATTGAGTTGTGAGAAAGAGTCAAACTTTAGCGTAAAGAGCGAGACGTTGAGAAGGGGACAGCCCCTTTCATAAACGTAATAATTTCTGTTCGTTTTAAGTTTTAATGTCAATCCTTACTTCCAGTTAAAAAAACTTGTTTTTTTTAATTTAATTTTTGAACGTTTTTGAATTAATGCGGTTTTTGATTTTGGCTCATCGCACATGACTAATTAAAACAAAATTTGCATTTTAATTATACTTTTATTTGGTTAAATGGCTTTCTCGAAAAGTGTTTAATTTTATTTACGAACGTTTTTATTAGTAATAAATATACGTAACATACGAATTAACATACGTAATGAACTTCTATATTCCTATATTTTTAATACTCATATTACAGGGTTCGCCCCCTAGTCAATACCTCGCTCTTTACACCAAAGTTCGAATTTTGTTCCAATTCTTTAGAAATGACCCCTTAATCACAAAGGCCGTTAATTAGAATGAATAGCTCTTATGAAAGTACTAAAAAAAACTTTGGCTTTAAGAGCGAGGCATTGACTAGGAGGCAAACTCAACCATACGTAATAATTTATGTTCGTTTTAAGTTTTGATGTTGCTCCTTACTTTCAGTTGAAACTTTTTTTTTATTTACTTTCTGATCGTTTTTCAAATAATACTGGGAAATCCCGCTCCCCTTCCCCCAATGTCCCTTCCCCCATGAAAACTCCCACCGTGGAAAAATCCTCCCACATCACCTCCGACCCCCCCCCCCCTCCACTACCCGAAAAAATCCCCCCTGAAAACGTCTGTATACTTCCAAATAACCAATACTATATGTTAACATTGGGTAAAGTTCATAACTTTCAGCCCCCCCCCCCCCGGGGGCTTTGGGGGATTAAGTTATCCTAAAAGACATAGTTATTATATTTTCGACCATACTGAACAAAATGGCTATCTCAAAATTTTGATCGGGTCACTTTGACAAAAAATGAGCGTGGGAGGAGGCCTAGTTGCCCTCCATTTTTTTGGTCACTTAAATAGGACACTAGAACTTTTGATTTCCGTTCGAATGAGCCCTCCCAAAATATTCTAGGACCACTGGGTCGATACAATAACCCCTGGAAAAAAAAAAAAAAAAAAAAATAAACATGCATTCGTGATCTTTCTTCTGGCAAAAAATACAAAAAAATCCACATTTTTGCAGATATGAGCTTTAAACCTGTACAGTAGGGTTCTCTGATAGGTTGAATCTGATGGTGTGATTTTCATTAAAGTTCTATGACTTTTAGGGGGTGTTTGCCCCTTTTTTCGGAAATCAGGCAAATTTTCTCAGGTGCGTAACTTTTGATGGGTAGGACTAAACTTGATGAGACTTATATATTTGAAATCAGCATTAAAATCTAATTATTTTGATGTATCTGTTGGTATCAAAATTCCGTTTTTTAGAGTTTCGGCTACTATTGAGCCGGGTCGCTCCTTACTTATACAGTTTGTTACCACGAACTGTTTGAAATGGTGAAAACGTTTGGTTTCATCAGTACTAACCGGTGAAACAGGTACAATTTTTAACATAAAATTATTAAAAGGTTACTTCAAAAGTGTTTGAAGTAACCTTAAAGGGAAACAAAGTTACCTAGTGATCCTTCACCAGCTTTTTCTAATAGTTGTGCTACTTCCTGTGAAACTAAGGCCTTTCGAGGAGAATTCCCTGCTGTCTTTCTAGTACTATCTAAATGACTTTTTCTCCTAGTAGTTTCTTGATCTTCATCTGAAGAGTCTTCTGTTTCAGAGTCACCAACTAAAACAAGACTATGCTCCTGCAAAAAAAAAAAAAATTTACGAAGATACCCATGTATAAAATAAAAGTATGTTATAGGCATGAGTATATCCAGAAATCCAGTCTGGTATGGGGGAGGGCTAAGTTCCTCAAAGTTTAGTCCGACAAAGAACTCAACTCCAGAATCATACTTTCCCGCCAAATTAGTAAAAAAAAGAAAGAAAACACCGGGAAAAAATTACGGCAGCAGGTGACAAAATAAACGTTTAAATTTGCTATATTTTTTAGCAAAAAAACTGGCAAATCCAAACGAATTTTTTAAAAGAAAAAGTAAAAATCTGGTGATTAGTACTCTATCAGGCAGGCCATGAAACACAATTAAAGTTATGAACAAAATTAAGACTGTAGACTTATTGGTAAAAATTTTAAATAGAAATTTGCCTACTTACTGCCTGAAAAGGAAATACATCCACGTACAGTATAAACTATGATTTGGACAATGAAGTCGTTTGCAGCATTAAACAGAAAAGCTTGGTTAAAAGCTTTTCTGTTTAAACGCGTTTGAGCTTGGTTAAAAACAAAAAAAATTATTGACCTCATCCATATTAAATTCGCAATTTAAAAGCATATTAAATGTTATTCATCTATAAAAAATACCCCAAAAAATTTTTTTTTCACGTTATATCTCATGAAAGTTTTGATCAAACACAGTGCTTCTAATTCTATATATATGTATATGTATATGTATATGTATATATATATATTATATATATATATATATATATATATATATATATATATATATATATATATATATATATATATATATATATATATATTTATTGCCCGTGAAAAAAAGGTACAAAAGGTACGGTAGACGGAGTAATCACTAAAGAAAACAAAAAGAAAAAAAAAGAAAAAAAAAGAAGGACACAAAAACACATTGAAAATTAAAATACATGACAAAAAAAAAACAGCTCTTCATTACATTAAAACGAACAATGATGCTAACGAAAGGATGATAAAAGTTTCTTTTAAAACGGGAGAGAGATTTATTAATACTAATATTATTATTATTATTCATTTATTACCCGTAAAAAAAAAAAGGTACGTATACGGAATAATCACTAAAATAACAAAAAAAAAATAGAGAGAAAAAAAATCCATTACGTACATTACATTAATACAAAAAAACTATTGTGAACAAATTGCTGACCATGGATGATTAAACTTATTTTGAAAACGGGATAGAGATTTATTAATGCTAATATTAGGGTCAGCTAGCTTATACAAATGAGTAATTTAAGGGTTTCTTGTCCAAGGGGCAAATTTATATGTATACATATATGTATTATATACATATACATATATATATATATATATATATATATATATATATATATATATATATATATATATATATATATATATATATATATATATATATATATATATATATATATATATATATATATACAAATATACAAACAGTTAATGGTTTCAAAGACAGGCATAATGAAGACAAAGTAGATACAAATATATCTTATTCATCCCTAATGTATCCTACTCCATATTATAACACACCACTTTTGAAGACAAAAAAGAAAGAAAAAAAAGAGCCTTTCGTAGAAGTAAAGCTTGTACATGAAAATAGTAAATATTGAATAGTTTCTCTTGTCACAACGGAATATTCTAAATTAAATTAAAAAAAAATCTTTCAGCCATTCATAACTCGGTTTATATCCTCATATTTCACATATTTCTAAAATAGCATATTTCTAAATAGCACCATTAAATGGATATTTGAGCCATTTCCCAGCAGCAAACATCTTTTGAAAAATAATTAAATGGTGCAATCTGTGCAAACTTATTATCAGTGCAGTGGGCTAACCAGTGGACTGTTGAAACAAAAATAAAATAAATAGTAATACAGTCACAAAATAGCTTTTGGCTGCCCAAAGTTTCTGTCTTGAAAATATAGCCTTCTATACCGAATTCTACTATGAACTGAGATTTTGCTATCGCCCATAGTCTATCTGTAATTACAGCTGAACGAATTGCTTTTGGGGGGCAAGATTTGCGTTTTTTCTTTTGTTTTTTACAACAATAATAAAATTATGACTTTTTGTGAAAGTTTTCTAGTTTTGCACAAAATTCCTAAGTGACATTCTGGTAAGCATAGTTTCACGAAATGATTATATATTTATCATTTGTATGAGAGAAATGATATCGTTTATATCTTTCTATGGTTCTATGAGAGAACCAGTCTTGGCAGCCGTCATTAAACCAAGTCCCCCAATCCTTAGACATTTCAAGCCTTCATCAACTAATCCTGTACACTGAATTAAATATAATGGCGCAACAAAGATTATAGAAAAGCCTTATACAAGAATAAGGATAAAAATGTTCGTCATTACAAAGAACTTTTCCCGAAGATTACTCAGTAAATAAAAAGAAACTAAGGGGTTGATTAAAACCAATAAAACGGTGTTATGGTACCGCAGATAGCGAGACATTAAAAGTATTAGCCATATTTTTCTGTTCAAGGCCAGGGGGGGGGGGGGGGATTTCTCAAGAAACAAAAACAGCAGAACATTTCGAGGTGACTATCAAGAAATGAAAATTACACTCCAACAAAAAAGTGAAAAGACTTCAACAATATTTTTTTTCTTCTTTTTTTTTAACACAAACATACCCCTACATCATACAAATATAAATCAGCACAGAAATAAAGATTAAAAAAAAAATTCTAAGCTATTGTAACCATGAATAATAGCTTAAATTTACCTCAATTAATCTATCCCTCTCTTCTACTTGTCGTCTCAGGTACTCAGATTCATCTTTTAACTTAGTTGCAAGCAGTCTTAACTGTTCACCTTCCCTCTTGTGTTCTCTTGATTCTTTCTGAATTCGACTATTTGTTTCTTGCATCTCTTCAAGCTCGTCTTTAAGAAGACTTATTTGATAAGTCAATGCAGACTTTTCATTGTCTAATTGAGCATTCGCCACCATAGCTCGTCGAAATTTCTCCTCCAGGTCTCGAAGCTCATACTGAAATGAATAAAAAATTAACCCAAAAACGTTCTGTGACTGACAGACCAAAATAGGCCAAGCACAAGGGGATTCATTTCTGGCATACCCATCTAACTTTATTTTGGGAGCTCTTAATCTTGTGAAATACAAAGCAGTTTAACGACTATATATATATGTATGTGTGTATATATATCGGCACACGGAAGACTTGTACATATGTGAATCTCCCTGTCGCTTGTCTTCTAACAGCAGATAATGTTAACTTCTTCTTGATGTTGTGGCGTCACCATGGGTTCGATGCAACCACCCTGGTATAAAATACGAATTCTTCCTTATAGTTGCAACCTATCTAAATCGTTTTCAAGGCCAGAAAAGTTAGTGTGCCAGTTTTCAAAGAAAAGTTAGCCGATTTCGAAGAAAGATAAACACATTAACACACAATTATTGTTCGTTTAATTAATAAAAATGCATATAATATTAACAAAATGGTTTTGTTTGGAGTTCTCAATGCTTCCTTCCAAAAAGCATTATATGTTCGTCGTTCATTTTCAGGTGGTAGCAGAACTTTTTAGCTACGTTGCCGTTTAAAGAGGAAAAAATGCCACGCACAACGTACCGTGATTAAAAACAGGTACGAAAGGCGACGCCAATCAAATACGAAAGTTTGCCCTTGCGATTTATGCATCCTCGTCGCAAATTTTGGTTGAAGTGGAAACTGATGACGTTGTACTGTACACTCAAGTTGACGTTTACTGGAGTCGAGCATAAATCGAGAAATATGAACTTCTTTTCCATATTTTCCCCCCAGTAGTTATATTTGCCTTAATAACGTTATTGCATAATTTATTAACAACCAGGCGTGTTCCATTACACATGCCTCCCAAAAATATTTAAGTTACGCATAATCATAACTATTGTATTTTATTTTAATTTTAAGTCATTGGGTGGCAAATCTGCAATCTTAATTGAATTGAGGAATTCTAGAGCGAATTCCTCCTTCCTGATTATTCTTCATAGAATCATAACTTTTATAAGATTTGTATTCTCCTAGAAGAGAATTGACAATTTTCGCATTTATTTTACTTACGTCTTTGTTGTGCAAAGCTAAAATAACGTGTTCGATCATTCCATTGTAATTTGATTTGCCAGACTATCTCCAAATACTTGCTCAATTAAATTACCACTAGTAATCATACCTTCAGGTAATTCAATATCACATAAGTCATTTTTGGGAAGATTTCCATTTCCCAAGTCCAGGATGTACTTCGTGAATGCTTCCTGTTCAGGATCACACAAATATTTTTTTTTTTCTATGGAAAAATGTTTGAAATACTTCCAGGGATGGCTTTTTTTAATGAAAAATAAGGAGTTTCACTGCTTTTGCTTTGGAGCTGAACAGGCTAGCACTGACAGAAATCACCTCCAGCGACTAGAATTTTCGTTTCAAATGCCAAGTTTTGATTTGCAATGGCTCGAAACAACTGATAAATTTTTTGTAAACCACACTTGGGTAACATCGGTACTTCGTCAATTAGGAAAAAATCCAGTTGAGCTGATTCTATAGCTTTATTTGAACCAGATTTTATGCTGGAAATTGGATGTGAGAAAAGTATTCTAGGTTATGAAAAAGCCCATAACATAAACGACAGCTTTACTGTCAACTTGAACTTTTTGTGATTTTTTTTTTCAACATCCAAAAAGTGAAGTTTACCAAGAAAAGCGAAGTTTACCTTCGAATTTCTTTCAAAAAGTAAAAAAAAATCACTTTGACAGTTTTTAATAAAATAAGCAAAATAAAGGAGTAACTTTAACCACAGCATTATTTATCCATAATATTTTCATGTTTGTTTTGTGTGGTGTCCATTATTCGACAAAATCCGAAAATTTACCTCTTGTCAACACACACAAATTCTTCTGGAAAAGTACATGCCTTCTAATCAGCTAATTTACAAACAATAAGGATCACCATGTACATTTTCAGAAGAACTCTTTTATTCTCCCATTAAAATTTTTCTATCCTAAAAAGCTCAAAATAAAAATTAAGCCACTTCCTTAAATTTTAGATCAGTTTTAACGAAAGGAAGCAATTGGTCATTTGTTCACAGTTCCATCATAACTCTTTATTTACCAGTAATAAATAAGAAAAAAGAGAGTAAAAACGGCTGAAATAAGACAGAAGATATGAAAGTCAAATACACATTTTGGAGGACTTTTTATTCTTTTTTTATATTTTGCTTGGAATAAATCATTTCACTTGCCATTATACAAAAAGAACAGACAAAAAGCATTTATGTGAAAGAAGAAAAGCCTATGAATTTGCTGTTTTGATTATCATTCGAAACATTAGATCATCGTTACTCAGCTTGGGGGTCACGAACCTCGGTGGGGGAAGGGGGGTTATGATCCAGTGCAAAGGGTCACAGTATTTAGACAAAATGATATACTTGCTGCAATGAAACAGCCTTGCATTTAGGAATTTATAGATCTCTATCAAGTGCACATCCCAAGACTAAAATAAAAGTTGGAAAAAGTGCAGAGCCAAGTATGAATCAATAGCGAATGGGATAACTAGGCTGTAATCAAAAACAGATAATTTGACACAAATTACTTTTTACTGCAAGGAGGTCATGAGGGGGTTGGCTATGTTTGTGAGGTTAGGAAAGGTTGAGAAACGTTCTATTAGGTCATCAAAATAAAAGAGATATTAGAAACACCTCACCTTCATTTCTCTGAGACCGAAATTTTCTTCTGTGGAGTCTTCCGAGCTCCTTCGGCTGGAACCGTGTAATGCAGACCCACCTAGTCTAGTTTGAACTTGCAGACGGCTTGTACTTATTGAACTAATTGGCCGTAATGGAGGTGGATCAGGTGATGCTGGAACAAATAGAAATTAAACAAGATTTTGAAAATGCACCAAAAATAAAAACGTTTTTTTCTTGAATTTGTTAAATTCGAAACACATAAGAGAAGTTAATTTTTCGATCTGGCATTTTTCAAGTACAAAATTTTGGAAACAATTTTTATAAAAATCTTTGCTGATTCTGCAACCTCCTTCGACTCTTAGGCGTCAAATTCCTTTAGTTAGTTCTGAACGGTCTAAATTTTACATTTAGATACCAATTACTGTTAATTTAAAATATATGCTGCATAATATAATTCCAATTGAGTCATCTCGGCAATCTCAGTGGGAGTTAAGAAATGAAATATTAAGGATTAATATGAGGATTGAGATATATTAATTTGTTTTGTTTTTATGGTGTACCACCCCCCCCCCCCCCTTACCCCACTTGCCTAGCATTTCTTAATTACTTACGTTTTGTTTTTTCACTTAACAGATTGTTTTTCGTTGTCATCATTATTACGAATTGTATTATAATGTGTAGAAAGTGTAAAAAGAACATGGTGAATAAAGAATACATATAAGGCATAAAGTGGAACACCCACTCAAAAAAGAGCTCCAGTTTCTGAAATCAAAGTCTTTTCCCTCCCCCCATAATACTCATAAACATAAGCTATTGTATCCTTGTTCAAGTATATTATAATGAGCTGTTCTTTTCTTAATACTACGCCATGTTTAAACTTGCTGATTCGACTATTTAGATAACCCAGGAAACCATTACCGACAATCTTAATTCGGAAAAAGGGGTGCATTATGGGTAAGGGACAGGCCCTCTGTGGAAGAGGGGGAAAAGTTGAATTCAAACCTGCATAACCATTATATACCGATTGTCTTTTCGATATTACACAACAAAAAGCTGCCCATTTTTATGGAACCTCACCTGACGCAACGACTGGGTTGCAGCAAAATTCTGTGTTCAAGTTACTTTGAAGCAAAATTAAGTTTAAAACCTATTTCAAACTAAGCAGCTCATCTAAGCAGACACATAAACAGAATGGGTGTCTTTGGGTCCATACCCACTCCTGAAATTTCAATTTTTATATGGATTTTTTCGAAGTAATTCACCAATTTTTTCTACTTTTGAAGAAGTGCACTATCTAAAGTCTTGGGCTTCCTCCGAAATAGATTGATTCGTGAGTGCGTGCATCTAAGATTTGATGATGGACAAGGGCTCATATAATTCAACTATTTAGCCTTGCAATTCAATGTACACAACTACAGTTAGACCTTGACGCAGGTCCAATCCTTAGAGAGGGGGGTTATAATTTTGTTCATGGGGGAATGATGCAATGGCTTCACAAGTGCGGTTTCAGAGCCAATTTCTCCTGTGAGTGTTCTACAAATTAATATTTTGGGTGATTTTCCCCAAAGTCTTTATGTAGATATGGTTATATATGTTTCCACAATGAAACAAAAGAGTGTATTCGATTACCCAAACCTTTTTCATGAAGCCCATGAAGATCGGAGCCACAAATAAGGCTCTTGGAAAAAAACCATTAAAAAATCCTTGTTGTTTGCGAGAAAAACCTTTTACTCCGAAAATCAGGCGACTCCCCCCCCCCCCCAAATGTTATTAGTAAAAATAATTCAGATTTTGAAAATAATTATTTGAAAATAATTCAAATAATTCAGATCCAGGTTTGGCTAGAAGACAAGGTTAAGTCACAATCCCTTGGAATATATAGAAAAATTAAAAAAGCCTGGGGAGAAGAAATATATCTAAAATTTGGGCTCCAAAATGATACTTTAAAATGGGTCTTATCAGTAAGGGGGAATTTTATGCCGCTTAGGGGAGGGGGGGTATTTAGGCAGGGTTAAGGTCCGGAGTGGTCCCTTCTTTTGTCCGATGTGCGGGGAGTCTGAAATTTTAGAACATTTTATGTGTTCTTATCAAAAACTAAAGCTACCTAAAAGGGAAATTTTTGGGAAGGATGTGATGGATTGAAGCTGTTTAGAAAATAAAATAGGAAGTAGTTGTACAGGGGATATTAGGAATTTGGGAAATTTTGTGAGTGTGGGGATGAGACATAGGGAGGGTTTTCTATCGTAGTGTTATTTTCCAAAGTGTTTGAACTTATTATTATGTTTTATTCGTTTCGTAGTATTTGTAATATCCATGGCCCATGGGGCTTTTGTGAGAAGTATATCTATCTATCTATATCTATTCAAATTAAAGTATACAAAATGAAAACAAAAGCAAACAATTACCTCCGGTCATTTCATAATGTTTATCTGCATTTTCTTCAGCTTCTCTCTGTTGCTTCTCCAGCTCTCGCATCCGAATTTCTCTGGCTTCAGCACGGGCTTGACGTCGAGCGGCCAGTCTTGACTCAGCCTATAAAATTCAAATTACAATGACAGAAGTTCGTCCATTTAACACTCACAAGAAACCATCCACAAATTAAGGCAGAGCAGTCCTTGTGGCTATCCCCTCCCTCTTGAAAGTTTTTCAAGAGAATTCATGCATAACAACATTTAATAAAATTGCCCCCAAAAATAATTGTAGTAGGACTTACAAACAATACATACTGAATTGAAAAAAATTACGACATTTCACAACCAAGCTTGGTAGAAAATACGAGCATGTATTCCCACCGTGCTTTTGGCGTGTTTGGATGAAACATTGGATTTTCGGATAAATCCTGAAATGCTTGTCATCAGGGCATCTAACCAGAAGAAATTATCGGATTTTGACCAAATTGGATGAGAAGTAAGAGCCACTGTTTTAATTTTGTCTATTGGGGATCAGAAACTGGCACAACCTCTGCGGGGGATGGATGGGGAAGTTTCTAAGTTATCGTAATTAGAACATAAAAACAAAAAGATTGTTAAATCTCAAGCAAACTTAAAGTAAACTAAAAACAAGCGTCGTTAGTATACCTTTCGGGAGTTCATATCTGATTCGGCCTGTGTGTGGGAGGAAGATCCATAAATTCTTGTCAGCAAAACATCTATTAAAAGGACATATTGAATCTCAATCCAACTTTGTCGATAGTAAAAATATGTGTCCTGATTGGACCTTTTGGGCGTCTAGACACAACTCATCCTCTATGACGAGAGGGGAAGGGGGCCCTTATATTCACATCATGAGGTCATCAGATAAGATTAAATGGCAACATTTCAATTAAATACTGTGAAAAGTAAGAACTAGTGTTCTTGATATGCGTTTCTGGGATCTGGACCCGATGTGACCATCGGGAAGGAGGGAAAGAGAAGCGAACCTGCAGTATTCAAACTTCGGGTGTAAATAATATCCAAACTTCTGTGGAGCGATGTGTCATGCTTTCGGCTGCTTGAGTACAATTTTGCCATGTATTTTGAAAGTGTAGTGTTTGAAGATGATATTGTCCATTGCTGTAATAGTACGTGTGCTTGTCAATCCCCTAGAAATAATGTTCTTGAGCTATACAATAGAAATTGTGTTAAAATTGAAACTGTGTTAGTGACTATTCCTTCCACTCAGTCTCGTTGCTCAAGTACGAAATCTATAACATTGGGATAGTCTTTATATGTTAAACCTTTGTATAATGTTGCTCGTTTTTGGTTTCTTCCATGACGCATGAGGGCTGCAGTAACGGTGGTTTTCTTGACCGCACTCGTTGACTTTGGATACCCCGATTTAGTTCTGGAATTTGGTGGGTGTGGTCTCAGAAAACTCTGATACACACAAATCCACTAGCCGGATATTTTTCCAGTAAGAATTTTGATTCATATTTGTCAGAATTCTCTGCTTTAATTCGTAGCTCCAATTCCTTTCCCTTATTAGTGGAGGGAGTTGCTCATACTCAATAATTCGTCCATTCTGGTGGGATCATTCAAACATATCTTCAATTCTGTTGAATATTCAGTTTCTTTAGCTGTTAAGGCTGCAATTGACAAACTGACTGTGTGAAGTTCTCGACATCAGATGTTGAATGTCTCGACAACTAGAAATACGTAAGCTAAAGCCAAATTGAGTGAATATTCTGATTATTTGTCCCCAAACCACTTACAAGATTGAACTGTTTTTGTTTCTCTTTTTCTTGCAATTGCTCTTCCCATTAATTTCAGTCACTTTCTTATTCTTTAATGGTATTAAACAAGGTCCCCATATAGAAAAACTGCGTGTGTGATTCTGGTGGCACAGAATATTTTTAGTCTCTATAGTAATATTTATACTCCTATAGTTGTGGCTTTGACTATAATAAAACTCTTTGAATATTCGTACAATTTCGTGGAATGTTTTCTATACAATAATATTGATCTGTTGGCTTATCAGAAGCACCATTATTTGTAGTGTGCCATTTGGTTGTACGTGCTGTTGTCTGTGTTTCTGCGCTGCAAGTGTTTTGCAACTTTTTGGGGTGCTATTTGTAATTTAGCTGACAGTTTTATCCGTATCTGCAACAATTAAATTACTTACTTACTTTCAGCGGGAAGCAGAGGAAGAACTGTCCTCCTCGACACCAATGGACTTTGGAATTATATCCAATGACCACTTCGATCTGTTGGCTGCAGCTTCACTACCGATCTTCAGCCAGTCACTGTCCCATCTCCTACCATGCCTAAGGAAGCATCCCCATGTCTCAAGATCCTCTTTGAATTTTTGCCAAATATTTTTCATCTGTCCTACCCGATGTCATCTCACAGATAAGGACGTCTCGACACATCGTACCTTTGGGTCGGCGCAAGATGTGGCCGAGAAGTTTGAGGCGAGGTCTTTTGATGATTGAGGATAGCTCTTCAGCCTGGCCAAAGCGGCTTCTTACTTCGCTATATGAAATTCTAGACCATCTGCTGATTCGGAGTATACAACGAAGGTAGCGGCTATCAAACGCGTCCAGACTTCTAGCTTCTACAACCTTTAACGGCCATGTCTCGCAAGCGTACAGTAGCACAGTTCGCACGGATGCTATATAGACTCTGACTTTGGTCTTTGTCGAGATCTAATGTCTGGCTCATAGCACCTTTTTCAAACTGGTAAACCCTCCCCAAGCCCTTGATTTCCAGGCAGAAATGTCTTTACCAGCTCCAGCATCTGGTGTTAAAATAGACCCAAGATACTTGAATTCGTCAACGTTTTCAATTGGTTTGACGGCCACGATTATTTGATATGGAGCAGAATGGTTGACGGCAATCACTTTAGTCTTAGAACTGTTTATGGTAAGCCCAATACGCTTCAAAGTCTTGGAGACATGATCGATCCCGTCTTGAAAGCCATCGGCTGTGTTTTCCAACAAGGCAACGTCGTCTGCAAAATCCAAGTCTGTCAGGGATTGAAGAAAGCCATTCAGTTGACCAAAGACAACTCCCCTGTGGTTTCTCAAAGCATTATTTATTATCCGGTCTATCGCGTAGTTGATTAATTTGGGCGATACGGGGCATCCCTGCTTGACATCAGACTCAACTGTAAACTTGGTAGTATCGTTACCTAAGATTCGAACACAGGTATCGGTATCCGTGTATCCGCTTCGGAGTATGTCGATGAGGTCCTGTGGCGGTCCATTTTCAGCCAAAATCATCCATAATTCTTCTCTGACAAGGTATCGAAAGTATCAGCGAAGTCAACGAAAGCGATTAGCTATGGTATATGATACCTGTTGCACTGTTACTGGATGAGCCGGATCGTGAGTATCTGCTCCGGAGCCCCTCCCTGGTCAGAAGCATGCCTGCTCAGGACGGATTAGCTTGTCATACACATTTTTAAATCTATTCAAGAGAATGACGTAGAAGATTTCCATTGCATGGTCAATTAAGGAAATGCCTCTATAGTTTCCACAAACAGTCTTGTCCCCTTTTTTGTAGACCGGAACGAGGACTGATAATTTCTAGTCTTTTGAGAAAGCCTTTGTCATCCAGACCTGCAAAGACAGATCAGTTAGGCGGCATAATAGAGTTGGCGAGGCCTTGTACATCTCAGAAGGAATTCCATCCTCTCCTGGTGTCTTGTTACTTTTTATTTACTTAAGCGCTTTTAGTACCTCTGAGATACTCGGTGGGTCCAGATTTATATCGTAAGGTCCCCCAGCAGTAATCGAGAAAGGAGGCGGATCACATGTAGCTTTGACGTGGTTCAGTAGCTCAGAGAAGTGTTCTCGCCAGCGTTCCAATTGTCCTTCGGTTCGGATGATTTCCCTTCACTTGTCTTTCAGCGTACCAGCTGTTGAAGGGGCTGTTCCCGTTGGTTCTTTTAGCAATTTAAACATTTTCTTGCCATTATGATGTTTGGACGCATGCTCGAGCTCATTTGCAATATTTGACCAGTACTGTTCTCGGTCCTGTTTGACTTATAGTTTAAGTGCTTTTCGGGCTCCTTTTAAGGGTTCTTTTGCACCACCTACGAGGAAGCGCTTCTTTTCAACTAGTTCCATGGTGCGGTAAGAAATCCAGACTCGTTTTTTTCCGGTTTATGTAACCAAGGACTTCTTCGGCTAAGTTTTGGGTATCAGCTTTTATCTGTACCCATTCTTGGTCAACGTCAGACAATTGGTTAAGGACTTGAAATTGGTTGCTGAACTTCAACTCCAACTCAGCTTTGGTTTCTGGACATCTGAATTTAGACACGTCAAAGCGGTTGGCTCTTTTCTAAACTGATGAAAATCAGTTCAGAAAAGGACTTTGCTCTTTTAGATCGAACTGATGACTACTTAATTTGTGTATATGCCTAAAGCGTTCGACCGCGCAAATTTTTTTGCAGTAGCTTGGTACTCAAAAGGACCGTGATTCCTTCTATCTTACTTGACTCTTTTCTTTTTGATTTTCGAAACAGTAGTTTATGATTTGTTTGGATTCTGAAATTATTCAACCCTTTTCCAATAGCTAAATGCACCGAGGAGGAGTATTGTCTGCTCTTCTTTTTTGGTGTATTGTGATGATCTATATTAGTGCCTAACAACCAGTGAACTTGTTTACCATATTAGATCCGTATGTATATATTTATTTGCCCAATTAAAAAAAAAAAAGAAAAAAAGAAAAAAAAAGTCGAGCATAAAATAAAGACAAAAAAAAATGCAACGAAATAACACAAAGCAAGAAAAAACACTGTATGCATTGAAAATTTTGCAGTAATAATAAGTCCCGTAAGAGAATTCCGTTACCTCGATTTCATTTTTAATGAATATTTGCTGGATAATATTCATATTCGCCATGCTGCGAGGTAATTTGCTGCTTTGGTCGGTTTAGTCATTTTGCAATTGATGTCAAAATCCTCTTCATTTTTCTCCTTGTAACACTATTTTTGGATTGACTCTTGTTTGGAATCATCGGTTCATAATCTATGTCTACGTGATCTTAAATCCAAGCATAATGATTCCTTACGTTTTCTAGCTAAATTGTTTCGCTATACTGGTACTATTGAGGTATATGCGAATTTCAATTTACCAACGTTTCATCAGCACCACATCGCTTCCTGGGTTTTCCTGCGTGGAAAACTCACTTCATCTGTTAACGAACCTTTATGTGCTCTGATTTTAAGACCATCGCTCCTGATCTGATTGAAACTGTTGGAAATTGCTAAGCTATGTGTTCAGTTCGTCTGTTTTTTTTAATTTCTTTTTTCTATTTTGTTATCTTTTTTCCTGGAATAAAGTTTGAATTGAATTGTGCATTCTTGCCATGAAGACAGATAGCTCAAGGTGATATTGGGGCTGAGCCAAAAAAGGTCCAAAATAAGATTAAGTCTCCTAGCTGTGGCTTTTGAGGGTCTTTATCCATTCTGACTTTTGCGGAGAAGGGAAGGGAGAGGAGGTTCAAAATTCAACCAAAATTACTTTGAAGAGCAACCCTCTTAGTTGTGTTTTATGGGAGTCATCATCACATCTGACCTATAAGGGCAAGGGGTTTCAAAAGTCTGGCCACAAGGATATTTACTAGAGGAGGTCTCTAGGTCTTAACGAAGCTTGATAGAAAGCAAAAACTATTGTTCTAGTTATATCTTTTGGGGATAAGGACCACCGATATGAATTCCGTGAGGAAGAAAAGAAGCCTCACAAAATTGATATCACCAGAGCAACAACCCATTCAACTTTGTGGGAATAGGGGAGAACAAACTTAATCACTTTTGTCGTTAATACATAAGTCAGGAGGCGACGTCGGATTTAAACGAAAATCGATGGGGAATAAGAGCAATGTAAACTACGTGAAGGGGAGGGGTCCCTAAATTCTTGTCATCAGGATATCTACCAGAATGGGTTGTTGGATCTCATCTGAACTTGGAGAAAAGTAAGATTATGCCAAATTACCTAGTTTCGCCTTTTGGAGATGCCTAACCCTATTTTTGCGTGGGGGAGGGGGTCCCTCCGTTCTTATCATCCCCAATTTCCACATAATGTGGAGGAAAGTGACAGATAATTTCTACCTGTACCTTTTTGGGTCTGAACACGATTGAACTTATGTAGAAGGAGGGGTCTTTTAATTTTTTCGTCACGACTTCTAATAGAAGATACTGTGGTAACCGCTATGTGTTAGTTTTTAGCCCATGTCTACCTGTGTTATTTTTTGGTATCTAAGAAGAATTAGATATCTGTTGGGGGAGGGGCTACGGTATAAGTACAAGAAAAGGACGTCAAATCTAACCAAATCTGATAAAAAGTAGCAGCTGGGTCACAGTCGTCCCTTTTTGTACTCTCTATCTGATCTGGCTTATGTGGGGAGGGGGATGTATCAACACCTCTTCGCTAGGAATAATTCATTCAGCAAAACATATTCAACAGCTATGATTATGGTTTCGGGTTCCATGCTCGATAGGACCTCGCTGAGGGAAGGGCTAAATTTTTATCATCTACACCCATAAGAAGGGCCAACAGAATCTTGATTAAAATTGGTATGAATCAAAAGCATAGGCCTTTATTGTTCCTTTATAGCGTTCGAGTCCAATCCGATAAATATTTTCGCTTGATAAGTTAGTAGTAGTTTTTAGGAAGATTTCTGCTCTCCCATAACCTAACCATAAAACCCTGTCTCACATACAGGATGAGAAAAGCACTATTTATATACGTTAACAGACATGTGCGCAAAGTCTCGATTTTTTTTGAGATTATGAATTGTCAGTAGCGTTAAAAGTAAAAAACAGGAACTTGAACTTTTTTATGGTGGGAGATGCTGAAACGGAGAAAAAATCCCTCCGATGTTTCAAGGATTTTCCCATAAAAATGTAAGCAGTTTTTCTAGCTTAATAAATAGCAAAAACAAGAAACAAAACGAGAATATCCCAGCGCCATAGGAATCAGAATATCTGATTCATGTAGAATATCAAATAAAAAGAAACTGATTTTTCAACTGAAAGTAAAGAGCAACATCGAAACTTAAAACGAACAGAAATTATTAGGTATATGAGGGAGGTTGCTCCTCTTCAAAACCTCGCTCTTTACGGTAAAGTTTTTTAATACTTTAAAGAAAGCTTCATTTTGTTCTAATTAAAAGAACAGTGTTTCGGGGTCGTTCTTAAAGAATTGGGACAAAATTCAAACTTTAGCGTAGAAAAGTGAGGTGTTAAGGGGGAGGAGCCCCCCTTACATATGTAATAATTTCTGTTCGTTTTTAAGTTTCAACGTTGCTCCTTACTTTTAGTTGAAAAAAAAACTTGTTTTTTATTTAATCTCTGATCGTTTTAAGTAATACCAGGAAACCTGGCTATATCTCCACGGATAAATTCCTCCTTCCCATGAATTTTTTCTCTAGACAATTCAATCCTGGTGAATATTTACCTCGAACAACTACCCTTAACATCTCCCCACGTAAAATTGAGTCTGATACTGTAGGAGAACCTACAGTATCAGAAGCATATTTTTAAACCCACATTTTTGAAACTATGCAAGTTCTTTGCATCAATATGGAGGAGCGGATTTATCCTACAAACTCACTTTTTTTTAAGAATATGGTTGAATTAAGCGGTTAAGAGTGATCCCGAGGGGTGGCAGCTCTCCTCTGATTGTAAAAAAAAAATATATATACGATTATATTCAAATCTGTGCCAACACAGAGGGGGGCAGGGCACCCTCCAAGAAAAAGTCAGAAGAGCCCTTAAACAGCAATAAGAAATATAAAACCTGAAAATCCATTTCTAGCCTTTCAGACCTGTCCCCCCCCCCAAAGAATTTTTTGGCCTCAAACTCTTAGATTTAGAAACACTTTTTTCGTGTTTTCATTGAAAAAATTGAAACAAAAAAATTATCTCCTCCCTTATCTCCATGAAATGACGGCATTGCAAAAAATTGAGGGGGCAGTAACCCCCCATCAAAGATTAGATAATTTCTGTTTTAAAGTCTCTCTATCGTTTCAGATATATTTTTTTTTATTATCAACAGGGTCTATGAGACGGTCCAATATTGTGTTCGTATTACATTCTTTAAGCTAGATCCCTTCTAAGGAAATTTACACAATATACCATTCAGCTCCTTCCTACTTTTTCAAAAGCCACTATTTGATAAGAAAAACTCCATAAATAAGTGAATAAAAAATATGTTTGATCTAATAATACAACCCTTACTTCATCATTAGACTTCCCAAAGAAATCAACTATAAAATCGTTTTCGTCATTTTCGTCCGTCACCGATAGTTCCTTCGTCAGTTTTTGCCTTGCTTTACACCCTCTTGGAGTAAGATCTCCATAATTTGGTAGACCAATACCGTCCGGCTCTCCTATCTGGTCTGCTAGATCCACTAATAGTTCGTTATCTTCAAAACTTTTTACACTTAAACTCCTCAAGATTTTTTTAGTGGGCTCAAGTGTAGTTGAGCCATGATGGGCGACATTACTTTCCCCAATCACGTCTAAACCTTCCAAATCTTGACTGAACAGGTCGTCGCCCCGTGTGCTTAGCAAACATTTTGAATCCAGGGCATTACTAGAGCCTGGATTTACTTCCAAAAACTGCTCACTTTCCTTTTCAATAATCGACTCTTTGTTTTCTTGCACAATACTTCCTGTATTTCTTGAAGAATTAGGAATTAAATCATATTCACATTCCATTTTGTCAAATCCCCTTCAACTTTACAATTTACAAATTCTGGAAATAATTTTTAAGGATGAACAATTTCAATTCATACACTTTTCTCATAAACAAAATCGCAGCACAAGAAAAGTGAAATCCACAATTTTCAAGTCAACTCCTACGTAAACTAATAAAAGACGGGAAATTTCTAAAGCGGTTTACAGTGTAATCTGGCCAGAAAAACAATTTAGATATACTGAGCATAATTATGAGCATGTCTGCATAGATAACTGAAAAATGTCCATAATCACGTATCAGTTACAGGAAGTTAGAAAAGACCAGGCCCAGTTTTAATTTGGATTTTGTCTGAGTAGTATCTGGTCGGGAAAAAGATCAGATAAATAATGCCTTTAGTATGAAAGACCAAGTATTTCCATACAAAATTAATGGAGAAAAAAAAAAACTAATTTTGAAATTGAAAAAGGCTATAGGAAGAACACAGATTAATTATGTGGTACTGCAATTATGTTACAGGATGCTAGAAAAGACCAGGCCCGGCATAAACTAGGATTTTTCTATAAGTAGTATCTGGTCGAAGAAGACGAAAGAGCCGAGATCTGGTAGGTATATCCAAAAAATTTATTTATATTTTTAGAAAGGATAGAGGAATAAAGATTAATTATATCGTACCACAAAACTGGCTTATAAAGTAATAGAGAATTATTCCAATTACAGATTTAAAAACTTCAATGTGCGCTCGAATGATTGGACTTGTAAAAGGAGAAAAACGACAACATGTAGCGATCCGTCCTAATTGCATATATTCTCTATATTTCTAGGAATAATGCAAGGAAAATCTCCCAAAACCCCACAAAAAATTTACATTTTTAGGAGTATATATTTAACAATTTCAGACAATCATCATCAAAGACCAATCCCCGCCTCCACCCACAACGGATTGGATTTGTATGAAGATATGAAAAAAATACTTGAAGTAATCCAAAAGGCACTATGTTTTTGTATGTAAATCGTAAAATAGCCAACAGTAGTCAAACTTTGTATTTCTTTATTTCAACGGAAAAAACTACTTACTGAAAATTTGGATACCTACATCCCTGAGGAATGGTCTTGAAATGAAACATTCAGAATCTTGAATTTTGAGATTTTCGAAACAGTAGTTTATGATTTGTTTGGATTCTGAAATTATTCAACCCTTTTCCAATAGCTAAATGCACCGAGGAGGAGTATTGTCTGCTCTTCTTTTTTGGTGTATTGTGATGATCTATATTAGTGCCTAACAACCAGTTAACTTGTTTACCATATTAGATCCGTATTTATATATTTATTTGCCCACTTAACAAAAAAAAAGAAAAAAAGAAAAAAAAAGTCGAGCATAAAATAAAGACAAAAAAAAATGCAACGAAATAACACAAAGCAAGAAAAAACACTGTATGCATTGAAAATTTTGCAGTAATAATAAGTCCCGTAAGAGAATTCCGTTACCTCGATTTCATTTTTAATGAATATTTGCTGGATAATATTCATATTCGCCATGCTGCGAGGTAATTTGCTGCTTTGGTCGGTTTAGTCATTTTGCAATTGATGTCAAAATCCTCTTCATTTTTCTCCTTGTAACACTATTTTTGGATTGACTCTTGTTTGGAATCATCGATTCATAATCTATGTCTACGTGATCTTAAATCCAAGCATAATGATTCCTTACGTTTTCTAGCTAAATTGTTTCGCTATACTGGTACTATTGAGGTATATGCGAATTTCAATTTACCAACGTTTCATCAGCACCACATCGCTTCCTGGGTTTTCCTGCGTGGAAAACTCACTTCATCTGTTAACGAACCTTTATGTGCTCTGATTTTAAGACCATCGCTCCTGATCTGATTGAAACTGTTGGAAATTGCTAAGCTATGTGTTCAGTTCGTCTGTTTTTTTAATTTCTTTTTTCTATTTTGTTATCTTTTTTCCTGGAATAAAGTTTGAATTGAATTGTGCATTCTTGCCATGAAGACAGATAGCTCAAGGTGATATTGGGGCTGAGCCAAAAAAGGTCCAAAATAAGATTAAGTCTCTATCCATTAGTAGTAGTTTTTAAAAGATTTCTGCTCTCCCATAACCTAACCATAAAACCCTGTCTCACATACAGGATGAGAAAAGCACTATTTATATACGTTAACAGACATGTGCGCAAAGTCTCGATTTTTTTTGAGATTATGAATTGTCAGTAGCGTTAAAAGTAAAAAACAGGAACTTGAACTTTTTTATGGTGGGAGATGCTGAAACGGAGAAAAAATCCCTCCGATGTTTCAAGGATTTTCCCATAAAAATGTAAGCAGTTTTTCTAGCTTAATAAATAGCAAAAACAAGAAACAAAACGAGAATATCCCAGCGCCATAGGAATCAGAATATTTTTCCCATAAAAATGAAAGCAGTTTTTCTAGCTTAATAAATAGCAAAAACAAGAAACAAAACGAGAATATCCCAGCAACAAACAAAGCACAGATTATCATTCCAACCACTTAGTTCAAAAATGATGTTATTGAACAAAAGTAAAGAGCCATGTTAAAACCTAAGATGAGTAAGAATGAAGTCCTATAATATTTCAAACTTAAAACGAACAGAAAGTACTACCAATAAATAAATGGAACCCAAAACGAGCAGTAACTAAAATAAATAATCAAATCAAACATAAAAATACAGATTAACATTAAGATGGAGTTAAGATGGAATAACATTTCAACCACAATAAATGTCAGGCACGTTTTTCTGTAATAACAGGTGGTACCACCCTGCAGCAACCTTTTTCAGGGGTAGTCTAATGAAGAGAGATGAGAGATATAATTCAGATACAATCCAAGCTTAAAGAAATCAGAAATTGCCACATACATGAGTAAGGCTACTGCCCCCTAAGTCTTCTAAAGGCTATAGTGTTATATGCGCTTTACTGAAAGCAAAAATTTATTTTAAACATTTTCTCTTTAATAACGTTTAAAAATCAAAATTCCTGAAATTTCCAGAAAGTATTATCAAAATATATCAAACAATCAGTTTACTTTGATTAGTGCTTTCCAGACATTTTTGGTTATTATGGGTATTTATTTGTCGACGTTCTGGTAAATAAAAGTCACACTATTAAAAATATATATAATTTTTAATAAAACACAAATGACACTCCAACCATTAAGAGGGTTTCACAGGGAGGGAGTAGCATTGCTCTTATTTGTAAACCTTGATTATCCTTGTCATATAACTTGTTGTTGTTGTGTTGTTTTTTCATGTTATGACAAATAAAAAACATGCTGCTCGAAATAAAAATTGTTTTCAGCAAAGTGCAAATTACCCTTTTTTGAAGGTTTAGGGGGCAGTAGCCCTACTCCTGTTTGTGGTGATTTCTTTTCGCTTTAAGCTTGACTTTGCTATTTATTTTAATGTCTGGTCGTTTTAGGATTTATTCATTCTTCTATAGCAGTATCTTATATGTTTGTGTTTGATGTGATTAGTTATTTTTATGTTTGTTCTTTCGGGTTTCATTTATTAATTGGTAGTAATTCCTGTTCGTTTTAAGTTTGAATTATTAAACGACTTTATTTCTGCTCGTTCTAGTTTTTAAGATGGCTCTTTACTTTTCCTTGAAGAACTTTCTTTTCGAAATACTTTTTCAATTTTTTTTTCATTTTTAATTGACTTAGTTTTATTGTTAGTTGATATTAAGGATGTGTGTAAAGTTTATTTTTTCTCATTTAGAATAAAAATATTGAATTGTAATTTATATGTTGAGTTTGGATATCCAGTCGAAGTTTTCGATCAATAGTAGCTTACGTTACAGATTTGTAATAAGTTTTACTAATAGAATGTTGGGTGGATAAAGTTGAGCATTATTTTTCATATGAATTGAAAATATCCATAATTTTGGTTTTCTACAGGGACAAAGCCATCCCGGCCCCCATCGTGTAAAGACCATTGAAAATACACGTATCTTAATCCGCCATTTTACTAAAAGCATATTTATATGTTATATTCTGTTGTGATTGTTTGTTTTCTGACATATAGGCATTTCAAGTAATTCATGAAAAAAGCTGTGCTTTCTTGTCTTAATAAAAGACGTCAGGAATCTATAGAGCCAGATTTTCCCTTGATTTTTGTCTCACCTGAGACTCCCTTGTTCCTCAGATCTTAACTGAAGCGTCAAGACATCCTAAAAATTTAATACAAATACAGTTTTAAAATCAAATTTTTCGCGCTAAAAATCGGCAAAACCACATTTTACTTCCAAAATTTGTTGTCTACGGTAAGGTTTCCTTAGTCCAGTCTACTCACTGTGAAAGTTTCACGCTATTCGGAAAAACAATGATTCGACCATTCTAGAGTTTCACGATCAATACAACCCAATTTCTTTCATAATACTGTTTCCTCATATATTTGTATAGATTGGTATAGATACCCAGAAGGGGCAAGTCGATTGGAAACAACATAATATTTTGGCGCCACGAATCAATAGACTAACTATTCCATTTGTCTTCATTGCATTTGGGGAATGTTTCTATTCTCTTTGAGTGTACCTTGTCCTTACCTACATCCGATGCAAGTCTAATCCAATCTGAAAAACAAATTTTGTCGACCCAGTTTCAGGTGACACATGCATTAATAGCCGATCCTCAAATTTTTTTTTTTTTTCATCCTGATCCACTTGGCCCTGTAGGCGACAAATTTCGGGCACATTTAGGGACGTCAAAGACGAATCCGACCAAAACTAGTCTCAAACCTGTTTCCTGTACAGGGGGTCCAACTAGCCAAGAAACCTATAAATGTTATTTTCAAGCTGATTTGGAGAGACAAAATAAAAAGCCCCATGTTTGTACAACTCAAGTATTTCAGTTTTCTTGTCAATAATTACCAAAAACGTTCAAGGTCAATTAAAGGAGTTGAACAACAGCATTAAAGTATTAAGAGATCAGAAAAAAGCTATGAGCACATTCTCGTGATAAACAGTTGTTGTGTTTTTCAAATTCTTTTCTGCGCATAAGGATTTCCTTGACCAGAAAAGCTTACAGATATAAATTTCAAGCTTTCAAGAAGAATTGTCTGTCCTTTTTTGGACTAACTCGAAGGAGACAAAAATGTTTTTGTGTTATTATCCCTTTCCACATACATAATCTCTTGAGTCCCCTTGCCTTCCCAGAACACTCCCTAAAATCTTTAAATCCATCCCTAAATCTTTCACAAGATATTCAAGATAAGTCATGTTGATAGCCTGGATGGATATGTTGTCTCTTGATTTAGCTCGCTATTTCACAATGAATAATTCAAAGTTCCAGTTGGAATAATAATTCGAAAACTTTTAGGGGGGTCGGAGGTATAAATTTTATCTCTACATCTCCTTTCTCTAAAGACACAAGATGAAGGTCCTTTACCTCCTCTCTACCCCAACCATCCCAAAGTTTTAGTTTAATCCCCGCCTGTCGATCCCAAGAAGTTTCAGAAATACCGTTAGATAACCTGGTTACATATTTTCCTTCCATTCACTCTCCTTCTCACCTAGGTGAAGATTCAAGGTCCACTTGCACCGCCAACACCTCCCACAAATTTCGACCCAATCCCCAGAGCTGTTTCTGAAATAATGCTGATACACTATTTTGACAACCTGGGTACATGTAGTTTCTTTCGTTTTACATCGCTACTTCACTAGGAAGATATCATAGTGCCAAATAGTTCAAACATACTGGAGAACAAAACTTTAGGTCTTCCTCCACTGCTCCACACTCCCTGAAAGTTATAGCTTGATCCTAAGCCCCCACACCCCCCCTAATTCAATGTCTGATGCCCAATTGTACCCCCCCCCCCCACACACCCCAAAAGTCTTAACTTGATCCAGATATCAATCACAAGATATTGCAGTATTTTGACCGCCTGACAACACAAAATGTCTTGGACTTACCTTGCTACTTAAACGCCAATAAGGTGGATCAGTCAAGCTAGTTGTCCTCAAGGTACTGCCGTTGCGTAATTTTGACAACCTGGTAATACGAACTTTTTTTTTTTTTTGTCTTGGTAGTTAACCACAAATAAGTTCTAAATCCCATGGGAGCTTATAGTGCAAAAACGTATGGTGGAGCAGAAACAAAAATTGTTCAATCCCTTCCCCTTTTCCCAACGCAAGATTAGAAGTCCCCTAACCAAACCCTCTCACCTTAATTCCCCAACAATACCTAGAGGTTCCAAATTCTTCTTCAAAGCCATCAGTAATTATTCTCCTTCAGATTAATCTTAAATACAAAAATAAAAATACAAAATATTTTACATTTACTTTTTTGTGGTCACTTTTCTGGTTTTCTACTTCTTTATTCTCTTGTTTAATTGTAAACAAACCATTTTAATGCCAATAGTTTACCCAATTACTAATTTCACAACCATCAATGTCCTCAATCAGAGTTCTAAGCATCATTCAAATTTAAAAAAGTCAAAAAAGCAACTTTCTAGCTGTGGTCAAAACCAGAAGATTCTTTACAATGTTAGCCAACAAAACTTTCATTTCACCAAAAAGTCCTCTTTTGAAGCAATGTATGTTCTATAAATTTGAGAACTTGGAAAGAAAGCTGAAATCCAACAAGATGCCAGATAATTTTGACATTCCCAACAGTACAAGTTTCTGCTCAAGCTATCAACCAATATTTTCTGCCAAGTTACTCAGAAAACCTTTGCAAATAATGTGGCTATTGGAATGGTCCCTTAAGTGAGAAAAGTTAAACATACCTCTTTGGCGATTTTGTCAAGGGTTTCATCTTCAGCTGTATAAGCACGAGAAGCAGTCCTTCGACGGGTACCAATGGCACCAATATCACTCATATCTAAAGAGACAAAATTCATTTTTAACAAATAAACCTTCAAGGCAAAAACAAAAGACTAATCAATATTACCAGATCAGCAAACCAAAATACATGTGTACAGGGGATTGGATGGGGGATATGGGCTCAAAACTTTCCAAAGCCCCCCCCCCACTCAAAAAAGAGGCTGGACCTGTGGGGAAACTATGGTAAATAGATGACTTCAGTAGGGCCTACTTACTTAATACATTCCAAGCATAAATTAATTTGGATATGCCTAACTTAAATGTTTTGATAACTCAAAAATTTTCCAAAAAAAAATTATCAGCAGCGAAAAGATTAGTAACAATGGAATTTAAATTATGTTTTTAGATAAAGTTTTCAGTTCTTGACATTAATCAACAATCTACATCAGCATTTATGATGAATTCAATAGCCTACCAAAAACAAGGTAGTAACAAATGATCTGTTTCAATATGTCAACACAAATCACATAAAATTTGGCTTAAGGTCAGGCACAAACATAATACCATAGGTTATCCCCTCCCTCCAAGTCTAAGGATTCTTACAATAGGTCTCGTATTTAGTTATGTTTTACAGATACCTTACCTGTTTTTCTTTCATTTTTCCTTAGATAACTCCCCCCTCCATTGAAAAAAAACATACATATGTGCCTTGCACCTACCCAGCATAATGAACATGGTGACCTATGGTTTGTTTTATTAATGAGTGACCCTACCATAAAGTACTAACCAAAGTTTTAAAAAGATAAAAAAAAAATCCAAAATGACTCTAATTTTAAAATGGTAACTAATGTTTTGCTTCAACTGAAGAGCAAGTTATAACTTTTGTTTTTTCTATTAATGCAATATTTTTAGCTCCATCAATAATTATGATATGCTGCTAGCAATGGTAATTTTCTAATTTCTCTTTATTTTCAGCTCTAAAATATTCGTTTTACCTTTGCTTGAATGATTCAAACAAGAGATTTTCAGGGATTGCCTTGGCTGGGAGGCTATTACAGATGGCAAAAGATAGTCAGGCAAGGCTCATTTTTGGTATTTCTGACAGGATGTACCCTAGTCAAGATAGTCCTGCTAGTGTTTCCTTTGAGGAGTCCCCTTTAGGGTTTCACTCTTTCAGGAACGAGCTTCGATTACTCCTCTAATGTAGGGGAATGCACGTATCAGAGGCAATGCTAAAGCGTTGCCTATACTAAAGACCATACGGCTCCAATGTTTTATTATTATTTTTTTCCCCAGAGGCACTTCATATGGAAGAGGTTGTCCTAGAAACTTCAAAGGGGGCTCATTCAATTGGAAATTGAGAGTTCTAGTTTTAAGGGTCAAAAGTGATTGGAAGTCAACTAACACCCCTTCCACGCCTACCAGTTCCACCAAACACACCCAATCAAAATTTTGAGATAGCCATTTTGTTCAGCGTAATTGATTTCAGATAGAAATTATGTTTTTGAGAAGGACACTCCCCTAGGGTTTTCAGTGCATGCGTTGTAAGTTATACCCTTAGGGCATTTAAGGATTCTATAGAAAGCTTTGTCATAGAAACTTCAAAAGAGACACATTCGATTGGAAATTCAAAGGGCTAGTGCCCTTTTCAATAGTCAAAAGTGATTGGAGAGCAACTAACCCCCCTCTCACGCCCGCCCACCTTTTCTCCAAACACGTCCAATCAAAATTTTGATATAGCCATTTTGTTCAACGTAGTTGAAAATTCAGGAAATTAGGTCTTTGAGGATAACAACCCCCCTCCCCCCCCAAAGGTCCTCAGGGCAATGGTTGTAAGTTATGCCCTGGGGGCATATAAGGTTTTTATAGAAAGCATTGTCGTAGAAACTTCAGAAAGGGCACATTCGATTGGAAATTTACATGGCTAGTTCCCTTTTTATTAGTCGAAAGTGATTGGAAGGCAACTAACACTCCTTCCACGCCCACCATTTCCCCACACACATCCACTCAAAATTTTGATATAGCTATTTTGTTCAACATACTAGAAAGGTCTGGAAATTATATGTTTGCCCGGGACACTTCGCCCACAATCGCCATAGCAAAAATTATTAGTTAGGATCTGTCGGTAAATATGGCTCTTATGAAAGAACTATTCACATAAGTCCCAGAGAGGGCTTATTTGCATGAATTTCGGCAGTTTCACTTCATCTTTTAAGCGTCAATCCGATAAAAAGTTTGAGATAGCTATTTTGTTAAATATAGTTCAAAGATCATATAACAAAAATTCCAGTGTCGACACGACCCCCCAGGGCCCGAGGGTAGGGGTTGTAAGTTATACCCTGGGGGCATATATGGGTCTTATGGAAGGGATACTCGTATTTACTTCAAAGAGGGCTAATTTAATTGGAAATTTAAAGTTCTAGTTCACTTTTTAAGAGTCAAAAGAGATCCCCCCCCCTCCATGCCCTTTTTTCCTCAAACCTATCCGATAAGAACTTTGAGATAGTTTTTTTTTTAAATATTTCAAAGACCATATAATGAAAACTTCGGGGTCGACACAGCCCCCCAGGGAAGGTGTTTTAAGTTATGCCCTGGGGGAATATATGGTTCTTATTGAAGGGATGCTCGTAAAAACTTCAGAGAGGGCTCATTTGATTGAAAAATTGAAAGTTCTAGTTAATTTTTTTAGAGTCAAAAGAGATTGGAGGGCAGCTAGCCCCCTCCCACGCCCCTTTTTCCCCAAATGCATCCAATAAAAATTTTGAGATAACCATTAAGTTAAAAATTAATCAAAAGTCAGATAACAAAAACTCAGGTGTCGTCACAACCCCCCAGGGCCCGGGGGCAGGCGTTGTAGGTTATGCCCTGGGGCAAATATGGTTTCTCCAACCCCATCCGATAAAATTTTTAAAATAGCCATTTCATTATAAATTGTTCAAAGGTCAGATAAGAAAAATTTCGGTGTTGACGCAGCCCTCCAGGGCCCGGAGGCAAGCGTTGTAAGTAACATTCTAGGGGCATATATAGTTCTTATGGAAGGAATGCTCGTCTACACTTCGAAGGGGGGTCATTTGACCGGACCTTGAAACGTCCATATTTTAAGAGTCGAAAGAAATCAGAGGGCACCTAGACCCCCTCCTCCCCCTCCCCACCCTCCACGCCCTAAATGCATCAGATAAAAGTTTTGAGATAGACATTTTGTTAAAAATAGTTCAAAGTTCAGATAACAAAAACTCAAAAACCCATCCAATAAAAATTTGGTTTTGTTAAAAACCTCCAATGAAAATTTGAAAATTTTGTTAAAAATAGTTCAAAAATCAGATATTAAAACTCCAGGGTCGACACAACCCTCATGGCCCAGGGACAGGCGTTGTAAGTTATACTCTGGGGGTATATATGGTTCTTATAGAAGGGATGCTCGTAAAAACTTCAGAGAGGGCTCATTTGATTGAAAATAGAAAGTTCTAGTTCACTTTTAAAGAGTCAAAAGATACAGAAGGGCAATTAGCCCACTCCCCCCGCCCTTTTTCCCCAAAACCATCTGATAAAAAATTTGAGATAGCCATTTTGTTAAAAATACAAACCCATTTTTTCACTTTGATATTGTTACTTTGATACCAGTTTTTATACACTGATGAACATTTGATTTTTTTTTAAGTTTTATTTTGAAATAAGGAATTTTTAAAAACTTGAAACTTTTTGCAATCAAAGACGAACAAAAATTAGTTAAAAAAAACTTTCCGACAAATAAGTTTTTCAAAGAAAAGTAAAGGCCATTTTAAACTTAAGCTCAGCAGATACGAGTACCTGTTAAAATTCAAGCTCAAAACGACCTGAAATTACTATTAAAGAATAAATGAAACCCAAAACGAACAGAAATTAAATAAACAGTCATAGCAAAAAACATACAACAGGTAATAATATAAATGAATAAATAAATGTTAAAGCGACTAATGCTTAGATTGAATGTGACAATTAAGCCTAAAACGAAAAAAAATATTTTGCTATTGAAGTATTAATGAAACTTAGGATGACCAAAAATTAAATGAACAATCAATGAAAACAAACATACAATAGATATTAATGTAAATGAATACATAAATCTTGAAACGAATGAAACTTAAATTGAATAAGCAAATCAAGCTTGAAACAAACAAAACTCACTACAAACAAGAATTAGGGATTTCCTCCTTTTCTCACTGTAGGATTCTAAAACCTACTGCGTCATTTGCACTTTACTTAAAGCGGCGCACGTCGTGAGCGTTCCTGGATATAATGAAAGCTTCATATTGAATATTTGATAGAGAAAGAAATTAATTGTCAAAAGATCTATCCGTTCAAGAATTTATTTTACTGTAATTTTACTTTTATTTTCAATGCTGTAAGAACTGGAAAAGGAAATATTTATAATATAATTCGTTTTCAGTTAACCGTCAATGACACAGTATGCTTTTGGTTTTTATTTACAGTTAAGGAAGGGGACAGTATCCAAACTCTTGTTTGTAGTGAAACTATATTCGTCTTGCACAACTTTAGAAAGTAATAAACAAATTAAACTGAATATTTGATGCATAAAGATAATAATTGTACTATAATTTTTATGTTTATTTTCAATATTAAGTACAAAAGAAAATATCTGTAATAAAATTAGTTTTCATGGGTTTCAAGCTGCTTAATTTTGATCATATTAGAGGGGAGTGATATAGCTTTTTGGAACACTGGCAATAGGGCTGCCATATTTCATAAAAACCAACAAAGAGAAAAACCTCTAAAAAAAAACAAAAAAAAAACAAACAAATGAGACTGTGGCCAGTGGAGAGAAAAAAAAACAACAGAAACAAAACAACGCGGATATTTCGCCTGTATACAAACAAGGCGTCTTCAGCACGAAAGACACACAAGAAGAACAAGATAAAAAAAAAAAAAAACAAGATAAAACTAAAAACCAACAAAACCACCACCAAAAAAAAAAAACAAAAAACAACAAAAATGTAAAATCGGCGCAAAACTACTCCACGTAGGGAAAAGATGCTAATATTGAGTTACTTCAGTGAGGACACCAGAGTAACTGAGGAAAAATAAAAAACTAAAAATTACTTTCATTATTCATTTGTAAAATAATCCTTTTGTTAGCTATTACTGAAACTAACCATTTTGATCTAGCAGGTAAAATAATCCCCTGGTGATTATTTAAAATCTTTTCTCCCTTATTGATTATTGATTCACTCTTTAGAAGGTTATCATAAATTGGGTCAATATTTAAATTACCCGTGTCCCTATTTATGGAAAGGTTAGCAAACATATGTTTTTTAATTTCTATGGCTTCCCTGGTCCATTGGGTGTACCCCTTATCATTAGAAATAGCCAAGGTTTCATCAAATTTTACAAAATGATCTAGTTGAAACCAAATGTGCTCTGCTATAGCTGGAACAAAACTTGCTGGAGCCTTTCTTAGTTGTATGGTTTTTTCTATTGAGTCTCGGTGTTCAATAAGCCTTTCAACTAATTTTTGGTGAGTTCTACCGACATAGAGCTTCCAACAAGAACACTGAGTTTCATACACCCCACTTACTAAATTTCCCCGAGTTAAA
This sequence comes from Artemia sp. Qi Xiang Cuo, assembly GCF_049724085.1. Taxonomy (NCBI): domain Eukaryota; kingdom Metazoa; phylum Arthropoda; class Branchiopoda; order Anostraca; family Artemiidae; genus Artemia; species Artemia sp. Qi Xiang Cuo. Next base: position 42,074,234 of record NC_142801.1, read on the forward strand.
TCCTTACCAGAACTAAAAAAACTACCCATTGGCCTCAGCGATTGGAAACATGTATCAATACCAAATTTGCATAAAACCCATGAAAGTTTCTCACCCAAAACAGGTACGTATTATAATGACATGAAGCTTTTTGATACAACTAAATCTAAAGACTGAGAAACCTCAATAACCCTACTATTATGTTTAACCCGTCTATTTTCAATTATTTTGTCAATGAACTTAATTGGATAACTATTACAAAACAAAATATCCCTCAAGCATAACAATTCCGAATCCAGAAATTCCTGGGAACAAATTCTAGAGGCTCTATCCACTAGTGAAATTACAACCCCCCATTTCACCGACATAGGGTGACAAGAATGAAGATTCAAATACCTATCATTGTGCGTAGGTTTTCTGTAAATCGAGAAAAGTAAATGGAGATCCCTTTTAATTAATAAAATATCCAGAAAAAGTAATTTATTATTATCCTCAAACTCAACTGTAAATTTAATATTATTATCAAAACTATTTAAATGCTTACAAAATAGGTCTAAGGAGTCCAATCCATGTTTCCAAACGCACACCACATCATCCATGAACCTACCCCAGAAGCAAGGGAGATTCTAAAACTGTTTATAGTGGAGGTTTCAATGGCATATATGAATAGATTTGCCAATAAAGGAGAAAGAGAAGCCCCCATAGGTAACCCAAAAATTTGTCTATAAAACTCCCCTCTAAAACCAAAATAAAAAGAAAATTCATTTACCAGAATAATTAGTCTCATAATGACATCAATATCCAAACTGGCTAAACGTCACATCTTGTATTAAATCAAAGTGTTTTTCTAATTTACTTTTTAAAATATCCTCGCACCTTTTTAAATCACAATTTGAATACATGGACACAACATCAAAACTGCAAAGACCTGAAGTTTTCTTCAGTGTGAAATTTCGCATTTTATTAGTAAGATCAGTCGAATTTTTTAAATATGACTTTCGTGTTCCCAAAAGTGGACGTAAAACAACCGACAGCCAATTTCCTAATTTTGAAACAGGTGACAAAAAAGTTGACATAAAGGGAACGCGGGGAGATCCATTCTTATGAATCTTAGGTAGACCATAGATCTTAGGGGCCGAACAACCCCTAGGATAGTATTTGTTATAAAACTGTGGGGTAATGTGAAAATTATTTAAAAAAAAAAAAAAATAATTTTCACATTACACCACAGTTTTATAACAAATATTATCCTAGGGGTTGTTCGGCACCCAAGATCTATGGTCTACCTAAGATTCATAAGACTGAATCCCCCCTCCACCCCATTGTGTCAACTTTTCTGTCATTTGTTTCAAAATTAGGAAAATGGTTGTCGGTAGCTTTGTGTCCACTTTTGGGAACACAAAAATCATATTTAAAAAATTCGACTGATCTTACTAATAAATTGCGAAATTTCACGCTGGAGGAGAGTTCAATTCTTTGCAGTTATGATGTTGTGTCCATGTATTCAAATTGTGATTTAAAAAGGTGCGAGGATATTTAAAAAAATAAATTAGAAAAACACTTTTGTTGATGACAAATGGCGACGTTAGCGATTCCTGTTATTGATGCCACAATAAGAATTATTAGTCTGTTCGATGAATTTTCTTTTTATTTTGGTTATAGGTTCGAAATTTATATGACAATTTTTTGGGTTATCTATGGGGGTTTAACTATCTCCTGTACTGTCAAGTCTATTCATAGATGCCATTGAAACCTCCGCTATAAACAGTTTTACAATCTCCCCTTGCTTCTGGGGTCGGTTCATGGATGATGTGATGTGCGTTTGGAAACATGGATTGGACTTCTTAGACCTATTTTGTAAGCATTTAAACAGTTTTGAAAATAATATTAAATTTACAGTTGAATTTGAGGATAATAATAAATTACCTTTTCTGGATATTTTATTAATTAAAAGGGATTTCCATTTACTTTTCGCGATTTACAGAAAACCAACGCACAATGATAGGTATTTGAATTTTCATTCTTGCCACCCTATGTCAGTGAAAAGGAGGGTTGTAATTTCACAAGCGGATCGTGCTTTTAGAATTTGTTCCCAGGAATTTCTAGATTCAGAATTGTTATACTTGAGGGATATTTTGTTTTGTAATAGTTATCCAATTAAGTTCATTGATAAAATAATTGAAAATAGACGGGTTAAACATAATAGTAGGGTTATTGAGGTTTCTCAGTCTTTAGATTTAGTTGTATCAAAAAGCTTCATTTCATTACCATATGTACCTGGTTTGGGTGAGAAACTTTCACGGGTTTTACATAAATTTGGTATTGATACATGTTTCCAATCGCTGAGGCCAATGGGTAGTTTTTTTTAGTTCTGGTAAGGATTTAACTCGGGGAAATTTAGTAAGTGGGGTATATAAAATTCCTTGTTCTTGTGGGAAGTTCTATATTGGTAGGACTCACCAACAATTTGTTGAAAGGTTTATTGAACACCGAAACTCAATAGAAAAACCCTACAATGAAGCAAGCCTCCAGAATCTTTCGTTTCAGCTTTAGCAGAGCATATTTGGCTTCAACCAGATCATTTGGTAAAATTTGATGAAGCCTTGGCTATTTCTAATGATAAGGGTTACACCCAATGGGCCAGGGAAGCCATAGAAATTAAAAACATATGTTTGCTAACCTTTCCATAAATAGGGACACGGGTAATTTAAATATTAACCCAATTTATGATAACCTTCTAAAGAGTGAATCAATAGTCAATAAGGGAGTAATCAATAGTAATAAGATTTTAAATAATCACCAGGGGACTATTTTGCCTGCTAGACCAAAACGATTTGCTTCAGTAATAGCTAACAAAAGCATTATTTCGCAACTGAATAATTAAAGTAATTTACAGTTTTTTTATTTTTCCTCAGTTACTCTGGTGTCCTCACTGAAGTAACTCTATATTAGCATCTTTTCCCTACGTGGATTAGTTTGCGCCGATTGTACATTTTTGTTTTTTTTGTTGTTTTTTTTTGGTGGTGGTTTTGTTGATTTTTAGTTTTATCTTGTTTTTTTTTTATCTTGTTCTTCTTGTGTGTCTTTCGTGCTGAAGACGCCTTGTTTGTATACAGGCGAAATATCCGCGTTGCTTTGTTTCTGTTGTTTTCTTTTCTCTCCACTGGCCACAGTCTCGTTTGTTTGTTGTTTTTTTTTAGAGATTTTTATCTTTGTTGGTTTCTTGTCATGGCTGGCCAGTTCGGCTTAAGATCTTTCATTCGCCATATTTCATGACTGGTCTGATGCACAACATGAAAAGAGGCAAGATGAAGAGAAAAACATTTGCATCTTAAGATAACTCCTATCTTCCTGGAGCAAGAGGATCTCCCCTTTGTCGGATGTAAAGCTTATGTATTAAACCACTCAAACATGAAATAAAAAATAAAAAATACAATACTGAAGTTATCATTGTTGAAAACCTTTCACTGGAGACTTTTGGTCCCCCATCTAGAAAAACGAGGGAAATCACATTTTTGCATGGGTATGACAATGATGTGTATCCTTTTATTTCCTCTATCGAAGTACTGCATAGAACCATTAGTTGTACAATATCGGGAGAGAGTTCAATTGACCAAAAGGTGAAAGTCCTGGAGCATTTTTTGAGTCACTAAGGAAATTACAACCCAGGAAAGTCCCGTTTTGTGCTACAAAAAAAACACTTTGGCCCAAGAAGGGCCAAAATAACAGCAAGTGAAAGTCACTAAGGAAATTGTAACCCATGAAAGTCCCGTTTTGTGCTGCAAAAAACACTTCTGGCCCAAGAGGGGCCAAAATGCCAACAAGTAAAAATTCTAATATAGTCAATTGACCTAAAACTATTACCTTAAATCGCACTTGCTAGCGATATGGACGAATCCAGTATACGGCAGTAAGTGATGATGAAGTCGTGGGACATCTGCTGCATCCCATTATGTGAGCCAAGGTCTTCTGGTCTAGTCCTTGTCGATATTTGATTTAAAACTATTGATTGTTTTAGATCCTATTGTCATCTCGCTTAGGCTGTTCCCCTGGCTTATGATTTGATTGCAGAAGAAATTGTTTCTTTTTCTTGTCTTGGACAGCCTTTGCTGAATGACCTCTGGCACTTGACAACCGGGCAGGTTCAAACATATCTTTGTCTCAGACTGGAGCAACTTATAGGCCATTATCATATCGCCTCTGCGCCGACGGTACGTCAGAGTTGGTAGCTTCAGGCTCTGCAGTTGACATCCATACTCTTTATCCTTGAGACCATTTACCCAATTGTCACCCATCTTTGCACAGATTTGAGAGCCATCTGGTCTGTTTTATTAATTGGCATGCCGACGCACATTCCATACTCCAATCTAGGTCTCACCAGGCTCTTATAGAGTGTAGAGCCCCTGCTACTTCAGCACGGGTGTGGCAGTTGAATTTGATGTTTCATCTACAACAACCCCCAAACCTCTATCTGAGATACTCTCGGAAATCAGTTATCTCTCACCAGAATACATTGAATATTGCCATCATGGTTATTTCTTCCAAAATGGAGAACCTTGCACTTTTAACAATGAACTCGAGTTTCCATATATTGGCCCATTTACAAAAGCAATCTAGGTCGGAAATTATTGAGGCTACACCCTACTGTGTATCAACAGGACCAATAAGTTTTGAGTCACCAGCATACAGGCTAAGTTTATTAGTCACGTTTTTTGGAGTGTCGTTAATGTGGATATTGAAAAGTGTACATCCCAAAATAGTTCCTTGAGGTACACCACTTAAGACATCTGCTATTTCAGAATAGAAAGCTGCGCCACCTTCACCAAAAACTTTGACCTGCTGCTTTTTTCCCTTCAAATCCACCAGACATAATCTAGTCCACCCCACCCTCTTCAATACCAATTTCCATAGTTTCAACTAGAGCCTTTGATGACAGACTATCAAAGGCTCGAGCAAAGTCTAGCAGAACCATATCAACTGGGAGACCTTGGTCATGGAGCTCAGTTATGTAATTATATGAGTCAATCAGATTTGTTTCAACTGATCTACCTTGTCAGAATCCATGTTGGTGTTTTGATAGAAGGTTATTTATGGCCAAATGTTTGAGAACGGCAGCAATTACAATGCCTTCTAGGATTTCCCCCACAGCAGAGCAAATACTGATTGGCCAATAATTGGGAGCTTTAATCCTCTCACCCCCTTTAACCAGGATTTATAATTTCCTCCACTCCCCGCCCCCAAATAAAAACCGACAGGGGTTTTAAGCATAATTTGATACATTCTGAATAAAATCCAACCAGTGATTGCAGAACAACAGTTGATGGATCATTTGAATAGATATATGTGACTATAGTCACTTTTTTAAGCAACAAAAGAGATCAAACAACATTAAAGCAAATTTTGCATTTTTATTTTACTAAAATGGGCCCAAAAGTTGGGCAAGTGAAAAGGGACTTTTAAATAGGCAGTTTACTTTTTGTCCCATTTAGTCAATAACAAGTGCATTTTTTACTATCCATAGTGCATTTTTTTTTTTAATGTGAGAGCATTTTCTCCAAAATGGAACACATAGGGATACTTGGAAACAGTTATCATTGATTTGAAACTTATTTGTCTGAAAGATCTATCAGTATTGACCCACAGCTTCAAGATCAACTCTGTGTTGATTTTGGCGTCCCTCAAGGGCCTCTCCTAAGACCTGTTTTATTCCTTAAATTCATCGATGATCTTTCTATTGCTGTATCTGAACAAACTAAACGAAGTTACTGTAGTATTTGCGACCATAATTTTGCCCCACCTCGTAAGAAAGCTCAAGACCTGGCGCTATTTGCATTTGCAGATGATAGTACTCTCGGGTGTTCAGAGATTAAGGGATATTCCCTTATCATGAAAATCTATTCTGTAGTAGAAAGAATCTTTGCTTGGTTTGATGCTTATTGCCTTGCCCTAAATCCATCTAAATCTAGTCTACTTGTCTTTTCCAGATCAGGTACTTCTTGTCCTTTGGTTCAAAGTATTTCTACCACTCATGGTGATATAACTTGATCCCCTGATAGAAATGTTCAATTCCTGGGTATTTTATAGGACAAAAATCTTTCTTTTAAACATCATTGTGCCCTTGTCAAGCTTATGCTCTCCAGAAATCTAGAAGTTCTTTGGAAGATTCGTCATTGCTTCCCTGGCTCAATAATAAAGGTCATCTTTCACTCTCTCATTCAACCTTACATGTACTACTGTTTAACAGTATGGCTATCAACATTCTCTTCTTTTACCTCCCTGCTTTCAAAATATACGACAGAAAAATTAAATTGGTATCTCAGGTGACAGGCCAGGTCAGTATTAACTTATTGGATGGTCAATCCACATACATCTTTCTTTCCTCTTGTTTCATTTTTAAGTATTTTCATGGAATTTTCTCTAAATTCTTCAAACAATAATATCTTTTAAATTCTGAACTATGAAAGAAATCTTGTGTTTCTTTTTCTCTCAGAAATGAAATCGATATTTTCATTCATAAAACTAAACCCATAAGATCATATTTTAATCCAGTTTTATGTTGTGCCTTGATATGGAATTCCCTACATGTTAAAATTTGGTTATGTCATTCTTATGGACAATTTAAAAAAGAGCTGACTGACCACCTCCTATTGCCAGAGTTAGTTCTCTCCTCTCTTCTCTATTTCTCCTCTATAGTTCCTTTTCAATTCGTTTAACCCATTTATTTTGATGTACATGGTATTTTTTTCTGCTTTATTTCTTTTATGTTTTTTTCTTGTCCTTCTGTTTGATTTTAGTGCTATTATTTAATGTAATGTTTAGTCTCCCACTCTCACAGGCCAAAGAGCCTTTGTATGGGTCTATAGCTATGTAGTTGTTTTTTTTTTGTTTCCTCTAATTAAATTGATTGATTGGTTGAAAGTTTATTTTGGATCCGGTTTCACATGATTTTATACCTATTTTTAAGGCAATAGTGACAGTCTCAGCTTTGACCAAAAAGATGGCATTAAGACTAAAAATGAGTAGGTCACATAGTATAAAAGCTTACTTCTTAATATGTCTCATGTATTATATTCTTGTTTTGTAGGTAGCAATTCTCTGTATTGCTTTATTTTCAGGAAAAGCCACCCAATGTTGAGGCAACTTTGCATCAAAAAATTGTGGCAATTTGAAGTGACCTATATAGGTCAACAATGCTCTTTGTTGTTAGAGATGGCGAAAAACTATGCATTTGTAAAGATGACTGATGGGCCACAATTTCACTATTGACATTGTATTCTGCTCTTCGGTGGCCTAACCTGAAAAATGGTCTGTGCACTTCTTTTTACTCAAATGTAAGTAAATATACAATGATTAGTGATTTCAGAAAAGAATTTTCTTGAAGACTCCATTTGGATTCCTGCAAGCTCGTATGACAAATACGATATAATGGGTACCCTTAAATTGACCAATTTTTTCAGTTTAATGCAGCACATGCATTGCTAGACAGAAATCAGAAATAGTTTATTTAAAGAGAGGTTTCATAGTCATAGATAATAATCACAAACTAACTGTCACTGTCATTTAGAAACCTAGTCCTAAGGCATTTTGTTATAGGCAGTGGTAAAAAAACGGCACGAATGAATTGTTAAATCAATTAGTTCTGCAAGGCACTGGCACTAATTTGTTCTTCTTTCTGGTATTAACTACTGAGTTGGGAGCAGGGGCTAGAAAATGTTGGTGCTTGGGGATAGCAAGAAGAAATTGCCCAAAACGCATTATCAACTGAAAGCTACAATCTCTAAGAGTTTCAATCTTTAAAGATCAAGAGCAGACTTATAATCAACTAATTTTTCTCCAATGATGACTTTAACTGCTCTTTTTTGGACTTCTTCCACATAATCACTTAGATATTCAATATTATGAATTTGAGGCCCCCAAAACAGGACATGTATATTCTAATATGGGACGTATGTATGTGAGATATGCTGTTTTCAGCTGATTTACTGGGAAACCCAAGCAGCGCATTGAAATCAAAGAATGTAATGCACAGTTGCTTTTCTGGACTAGCCCTTGAACATGAGCACTAAATGAGCAATCAGCACTGAAATTAGCTCCCATTACTGTAGCTGATGATACAAGCGGAAACCAGGGAGTTTGGCAAACAAGATCTTATTCCTGCAGATTAAATCTTATGGTTTTGGTTTTGTTTTCATTGATCTGCAGACCATTTGTACTACATTCTTCTTTGAATTCTGTTAAAAGATCAGGGCTGAATTGGGGCATAGTTTGGGTTGTATCTACTGTGAACTTAAGCAGCACAGATAGATTGTCAACGTATCTGAATTAATCATCCATGTTGTCCATAACATAATTAATTGCCATGAAGAGCTCCACATGTAATCTCTTCCCAGTCAGAGTCGAGATCAAAAGGAAAGAGGGCTTAGACTCATTGGTACCAGGAACAAAGGAAATCAATAACACAGTAAGATATGTTTATGTGCGCCCATTCTTTTAAGATTCATAGCAGCCACAAGGTGCTTAATCAAATCAAATGCTTTCCAAATCAAATCAAAGAGTAGCAAATCAATAGAAGTGACTCCAGATTCGAGCTATTGTACAATCAGGTGATAAAGCCTAACTAAATACACGGTGGTACTACACCCTTTTAAACACTCATATTGGTATGGGTCAAGTGAATCTGCGACTTGCAACATAAGTTCATGGTAATTAAATGACTCAGTGACTTTGGCAAGGTTTGGTGTAATTGAAATGGGTCTTAACTGATCACAGCTTGTGGGGTGCTTCACCTTTGGAATTACGCATACATAAACTTGTTTCCAAGGCAGGGGGAAGGACTGATCATTGAAGCACTGATAAATGACCAAATACAGAGGTTTTGCAAGAAATATAGCGTATTCACGCAAAAGTTTTACTGACAACTTGCCAGGATAGGAAGCACAGTTATTTTGCAGTTTTTGTATACTTGTAACTTGCTTGATTTTATTGCATTTGCAGTCTTCTATCAGAGTATTTAACTCAACTTCACTCAATGATGGATATGTGGTACAGATATCAGTAAAGAAAGAATTGACTTCTTGTGCTGATATCAAAGTCCCATCTGTTTTCAGCATCCGTAGTTCACTACTAACAGATTTTCTGGTCATCTTTTTGACTGCCGAATGCCACTTACGCAAATCACTATCAAGCATGGCGGCAATTTTCTCAATAACATACTTCTTTTTAGCATGTCTACTGACACTGACAATGCGGTTCCGTAGCTCTTTTGCAGCTGAAATACAACCTGAACTATGTAGCTGGCATTTAAGTTTGATCAGTTACTTCAGGTCTTCTGTGATCCATGGCTTATCAGATTCAAAAACTGGCACTACTTTAGTTGGGAAAAATTGACGGAACTTTTTGAGCAGCAGGGAGTTGAGTGTTTCAACCTTAAGGTTCAAGTCAGTGATTGAGCCTATTTCTTTGAATGAGCAATTACCAATCCACTGACCAAAGGCACATATAGAGTCCCGGTTCAGTGGACAAACTGTCACTTTGCTTCTTTTCAGTTTTGGCATGTTGTTCTTTGCTTGTAATGGATTACAAAATGATTGGCGGTTTGCAATGGACCCATTGAGAGGGGAGGATGGTAAAGTTCACTGACTTTGGTAAATATCAGGTCTAAGGTACTGCCATTTTGATGGGTGGGAATGTTCACAACTTGCATCAGATCAAGCGTACTGGATAGCCACTGTTTGTTGGTCTGGTAGAAGTCACCCCCAACAATAAAGGCAGGAGCTGCATATGCACACCAAAACTTATCAAGGCAGGATTGCAAGTAAATCACAAGCTCCTTTCTGTTTTGGGCACCTTCAGGATAATAGACAGATGTCACTATCAAACAAAAAAGCTTCTTTGGCAGTTGGGAAGACTTACATTCACCCCAGACTATCTTATGGCAAGAGTCACTGGGGGCACTTAGCAGTTTGGATGGGAGGTCATTATGAAAATACAATCCAACACCACCACCTCTGCAGCTTAGGCCTCTATCATGGTGGGTGTTAAAAAAACAAGTGTAGCCTTTGGTATGTCCAGTATCGTTTGTGATATCAAAACGTTCAGTTACAATTGCTATTGGTACACTGGATTCTCATAAGAAGACTTCTAGTTTGTCCATCTTGTCAGTCACAGAGCAGGCATTGGTCATTGGTCATTTGAGGGTGAAGTACCTCATATTTCTCTTCTTAGGAGAGTTAATCTTGTCACCCTTAAGGAAAGGAGAGCAAAAATTACCTTGCGTTTGCTAACAACGCCCTTGATAACCCTTGAACAACTCCCATTTTCCCTGGTCAATATTCACCCCTTTTACCCCACCTCTCGTGTTCTGTGTCAACAAAAAATCCCCCTTCTTGCCCAAATAAGAGTTTGCACTGAAAGATATAGAAGAACTTTTATCCCTTCCATAGTTGACATTTTCAATCAGTGAATCTCTGCAGCCGCCGCCCCCCCTTCTCACTCACTTTTTACCTCATAATTTTTAATTTAAGTGCCCATTTTGCAAACTTGGATGTTTTTTTATTTATGTTTTTTAGTCACTAACTAACTTATGTTTTTGTTTTAATCTTTTTATCCCCTTGTTAATTTTATGAGTTTTCGGTTTTTTTGGCATTTTTGCTGACTTGACATTGGCCTTCTAATTTTATGAGTTTATTTTGTTTTTGTTCTTAACATTTTTACGTATTTGACACTGACCCTTTTATAATTTTCTGTTGTTGTTTAATTGTTTGTTTTTGTTGTTCTTTTTTTTTGTTTTATTTGACGCTGAAGGCGAATTTGGCCCTTTTAGGCTTGTGATAGCCGTTTTTCAGCAATGAATCTTATCTTATCTTATGAGAACAGAGGAAAGTTGCAATTTGGCAGACAGGAGTTCAGGACATAAAACAGGAGGAGTTTCACTGGAATCAGCAGAAACAGCCACATCAGCATCCCAAGGAGTAAGAGTCGGTCGGATTTCATAGTGCATTTGACAGTTTATTTTTATGAGTGACTGTAGCCTAACTTCCTTTTTAGTTTTTAATCTGGTCGACAGATCTGAAACAAGCACTGGGATAAAATGCCACTAATTCCTCTTGCCTCTGCATGTGCGTCTGTAGATGGTTTCTGGCAACGTCACAAAATTGCCATCTGGTGGTCTTTTTAGGATTCCAAAACGAAATAGTGACGAATGTAGATGGCACCACTACGTATCGAAGTGAACAAAGTTCGAAAATCATCGATTTTTCGATTATGACTGGCATGAATACTGCACTAAACAAAGTCAAAAGGGTCAAGTCTTTACAAGCACTAACAAGCTAAACTAGGCATCGGTGCAAAGCAGCTATCACATTAAAGGTGGGATACACCATGGATATAAGCAGCAGCTACACCCTAGTGAAGTGCAAACCACACCCCATATTAACAAATATTGAAGACATGTTTTTCAGGGAAACTGTCTAAAATATTCCAATTGACTGTAACTTGTAAATGATAACTTTCATTCAGATTCAACTGAACATTAATTTATAATAATAAAAATCAGTTTTTGGTATTCCAAAAATATGCATGAGACCCCTTGAAAATGGCACAATTTTTGAATAAAATAAAACAGTGAAATTGCCATTGTTGAAATCTTTAAACTGGAGATGTACAGTTAAACATTTTGAAAAACACAGAGAGTCCCACTGCTGCAAGGTTAGCACTAGTGTGTTTCCTTTTTACCAATGGGATCATTTTATAATAATCAAATATACAAAATCTATTATTAAATGCTATTTACTTTTTCTAGATCAGTCCTGATACTTCCATGTTTGAGTACTATAAGGCATCAAAAAGGCCTCTTTTGGGTGCAATTTCTGGAATGGAGAGGGTTAGAAAACTAGCTAGTCACTCTTGAGAAAGGTATTAGGGAAATTACTGAAGTAAATATTAACTCCACTGGATAATAAATGAAGTAGCCAATGAACAGCGTTACATGGAACCAAGACTAGTTATATTATTGATCTCACTTCAGAATAATGAGAAGTGATATTTTAGCTCAGATAGTAGAGTACTCATTTAATATGCAAATTGTATTGATGATTTAAACCTTTCATCACCACATTTTCTTTACAGCCATAGAATGTGGAATTAAAACACTGAGTGCAGGTACATATTAAGGGTAACAAAAAGTTTAAGGTTTTTTTTAAGGTTGACTGAATCAAACCAGGTAACTCAGAAAATCAGGCAAGAACTCATTTGAACAGAAACTGAATGTTCTCATGTCATGGTGTACCATTCACTCATGGTTCTACCATATCCTGGTGTAAAACAGAAGTTTTGGCCTTGAAAAGGCCAAAATACCATTGACCAGAAATTCTGAGATATCTAATAGATTCCAAATTACTCAAAAGTTATATATTTCTCCTCCCAGTTATAGAGGTCATAATAACCACACTGTTGCACATTCATTCCTAAAAATACATGAGGTCCACAACAGCATTAATTCATGAAATTGTAGAGGAGGAGGGCGGGGGGGAATCAATAATATATTTTTCAAAATCTAGAGGGGAGGGGACAAATTCGTTGTTTTTTCAATGATAATACTTAAAAAAACACTTTTCAAAGAGAATACTGAAAAAAGTCTTTTATCCCCTTGGCCCCCCCCCCTACTGACACCACTGGCATACAAAATAAATGGTTCATGTATACATTTACCTTTAAGCTTCACTTACCTGAGTTAATTTATTTGAGGATGCACAAACTTATGGAAAGTGGGGCATTGATATTTAACAACTGAGGAAGGTCATTGGATCTTTCTGTGGGTAAGTGGGGGTTCCTGTATATCCTGTAAAAATTCTTGAAGAGCCCTCATTGTAAAACAGGAAAACGATGACCCTAGCATTCTTTTTATATGTTTAGGAAATTCTCCCCCCCCCCCTTTAGTGCTGCCTTAGTATAGAGCCATGTGCCTTCCAAATTGGGAAAGAGTGTATCAGTCTTGCAGTTGGCCTCATCTGGGGGAATAATAGTTAATTTTTCAATGCTCGAATTAATTTGCAAGCTAAAAAGTGAACATACCAATGGCTGTGCCTTTACATGCTCTTTCCAAACATACTAGTCTTTACCCTTGTTGATTCTACTTTAGCCCTTCAAGGGACTCTTGAAGAAACACATTGTACCCAATTTTTGACCTATCAGAATTAAGATAAACACATATTAAAATATAATGCAGGATTTTTTTTATTATTTCACTGGAAAATGGGATTTAAGGTAATTTAAAGTAAAACTCAGTTCATATTTCACAGTCATCTATACCACATGCATAAATTTACTACAATTTAATCTAATAAAGTTATAAGTCTTTTATTTTCACTGTTTTTGATAGTTCACAGGTGGGTTTAAAGCATGATTGAGACAAGCTACATATTGCTTTCATTTCGAAAAATTGACCAAAAATTAGTCCAATTAAATGTTGATAAATAGGTCTGAAATCTTCTAAAACCATTTCTTGAATGCTGATTACCTTTTTGAATGCTGAACAAAGCACCATTGATGAGTTACCCTCTCCTTTCAGATAACAAACTAAATAAACAGGAAAGATAACCAATCAAAGAACCAATATTCATTCTCTCATTACTGTTGTCAAATAACTTGACATTTTTTTACTGTGTTCTTAGCTTAAACGTATATGGAAATTAAGCCAAATGATAATTGCAGCCAATAATGACAAAGACAAGTCATGGGCTGAAGTTTCAGGGCCAGTAATTGCTTATGGGTACAACCACCATAAGGGAGGACTTGACTAAGAAGAGATGTGTCAAACACAACTTTGAATGCTGAATTACACAAAAATGGCATTTTGGTGGATAATAGGTATGGCCACCTGTAATAGCTTGCTACTTTTCAGTTCAAATGTTGGAGCATTAACTTCAAAAAAAGATGATATTACAATTCTTTTGGTCTGAAGTTGCTGCAGGACTCTATGCATCTGCTCATGCAATGCTTCAACCCAAATAGGAGACCTTCAGCAGACATAAAAGAGGGTCAGTCCAATCTGTAGCTGCAATAGAATTTGACAATCCAATTAAACTCGGTAAGATAGGATCAATAGCCAAGGGAATCTGTGAAACAGAGTCATGGTAGAGTGCAAATCAAGTTATACAACTTTGAGTTTGAAAAGTGTGACATAGCTTTATGTGTACAAGCCAAAACTGAACGTTTCCAGATCTTTCATACTAAGTGAAACTTAATACTAAAAGAAAAATCTTTACCACCAGACATAAGATTTATGCTATTTTTAAAGATGTTTCTAATACTTAATTTTTGTCAATTATACAGCTAAGAGGTTACTTGGATAGCATTTCAGATTTTTCACAACTCATATTTTAATATTGGCCTGTATATGGTAAATACTCTTTTCAAATATAATAATCACTACCATTATCACTGCACATTGACAACATTTAAAAAATAACAAAATTAAAAGATCTATGAATTGTTAACTTTATTAGATTTTGTTTCATAAATACATGCAGTATTTGTAAGATATAGCCCCAACCTTATATTCCTCATCTAAGTAGAACCTGTTTCTCTGACGCTCAATCCTAATAAAATATACCTAAGTATGATAAAAATATAATACTTTAGAAACAAATTTGGGTTATATACTTGCACATTAGGGAGGTGGGGTAAAGTATAGTGGGTCTGCATGCTTAATTTGTCAGGCACTATTCTTGTGCATATTATGAAGTAGGAATTGTTTTCTAACTTCACACTGTCCAAATACTTTACCCCCCCTCCTAATGTGCAAATATAAAGCCCAAATTATATATTTCCTATCTATTTTGTCACTTCTCTTTGTCTTGTCTCACACTAAGCTGAAAGAAACTAACAACAAAAAAAAACAGTTCTACAATGCATCAATGGATGAACAACTTGAGTAGTTGGGACTATATCATACAAGTACCACATATGCATATGAAGTAGATGGCAGTGATATTTAAATTAGCATTATATTTTAAATCAAATAGTCAGTGATGTCTTTTCAATTTTTTTTTTTGGGGGGGGGGGATGTAATTTTCAAAAATCTGTAGGGGGGGCAAATTTGCCACCTTTATCAATAAAAATGCCAAAAAGGGCATTTTTCCATGAAAATTAGCAAAAAGGTGTTTTTTCTAAATCTAAGGGGCAATGCTCTTTCCCCTTAACTAATGCCACTGCAAATAGAGTGTCATTGTCTTAGTTTTACTAGCAAAAATAAGGAACAGAATGTAGCTGTAAGTGCTCAAAGTGGAATTTGCAAGGGCAGATATTAGTAGGCTATATCAAGAGAAAGTGATAACAGAGTGATAACATCAACAATTTTGATGGAAACAATAGTCTATAATAACAAAATATTAATAGTAATTCATTCCAAATTATTTCCAAATATAATGGTCACTACTGTGACAAGCCCACCCCCCCTCCCAACTAAACTAGATATAGCCCTAGACTAGCAAAAAAAAATCAAGATTCTCTTGATTAGTGGTATTTGCCAAAAAAAAAGAAATTTGCAAAAAACTTGCAAGAAAAAACCAATTTGCAAAAAAAAACAAAAAAAAAACTATAGTATACAGCTTATGGGTTCTATCTTTATATAACCTCACTACAGGGAGCAGCTGGGATACAATTGTCATTGTAGCAACCATTATGCTGGAAAACAGTAAATTTATAGTGGTTAGGTCAATTCTGAATGAAACATGCTAGAAAAATAAAAGTAGTACCATTGGATTCCTTATTTTATACTATCTCCAAATATCATGGTTGCTTTTTCTGACAATGATTCTTCCCAAACACATTCAATCAAAATTGTGAGATAGCCATTTTGTAACCAATAGTCAAAACAAAATATAACAATGTCTTCAGTAATCAAATATAAGAAACACTTAGGCAGACGTTGATCTAAATCAAAACAAACTATGAGCATGTGGACTTTCAAAAAGCTGACAAAGCAATATCTCAAGAACAACTTATATTATTAAGTTAAACCTTTAAGAGTAAGTTGTGGGGGATTTTGAACTACACAGAAGGCACTATGTGTATACTTTTAATGCTACAACTACAGTTACTGTCACTAATGATGCTAAGAATATCAAGGTGAAACTTCTAGGAAGTGTTTAGGGGACATTCCAATTAAACAAAAAAACTGTATACATACAGATTTTCAAAAAGGCAAATAAGAAATATCATAGGCAGTATCACTCTATAATAGCCAGAGATATTGCTGAAACATTTAAAGATGGTAATTCAATTCAAAATTAAAAGTTCTAGTATCCTTTTTAAAAGTAAAAGAGATTGGAGGGCAATCAGCCTGTTTCCTGTGTGAATTTATTTCCCAAACGCATCCAGTCAAAATTTTGAGACAAACAATTTTTTGTTTGTCCAGCTATGGTCCAGCAACTATGTCTCTAGGGACATTGGTTATGTCAACCCTCCACAATTATGCAATTGGCCCATTATGCTTTAGAACTAAACGCTACTTTAAAACTAAATCAAAAGGCATTGTTTTTGTGGTTGCCAAGAAGACACTTCACAATATAACAAGAATAACTGGGGGTATTAAGTTGAAGCTTTGGGGGCTACTACTATTACTACTTCTGCTCTTACATTTTAAATAGATAAATAGATTGTAGGTGTATCTAGGTTGTCAAAGAGCATATATACAATCTTTTGGGAATGATATTAAGTTGTATTTTTTCAGGTCAAGTTGAGGAGGTATAAAATTGAATTAAAAAATACTATCTTTATCAGAATTAAAAATTGTTAAAAAGTTTCTTCCAAAATGCTAATAGCAAGCCAAACCATGGATGCTTATAAAAAAAACCGAAGATATAAAAAATTTTCTTTTCATGAAAATGACTATATAAATACAAAAGAACAGAAATTAATCTAAAAAAAACTTTTTCCACAAAACAAGTTTTTCAAAGAAAAGTAAAGAGTTCCATTAAGCCAAAAATGGGCAGAAATTAAGTCAAGTAATTGTCAAAGAATAAAACTACCACAAATCACTATCAATAAATAAATGAAACTCAAATGAACAGAAATTAGAATTTACAGCCAAATCAAACTTGCTAAAGCTTACCATATTTTGGTACTAATAAATAAATAAATAACCCCATGCCTTCTCAAGACCAGAACATAATTGTGTTTTACTGAAAACAAAATATGTTTAGATTTGTTTTGACTTCTTTACTTAAATAAGTAAAAACTTTTTTTTACTTTTTTAACTACTTACATTGAAGCTTTTGGGGCTACTACTATTACTACTTCTGCTCTTACATTTTAAAATAAATAAATAGATTGTAAGTGTATCTAGGTTATCAAAGAGCATATATACAATCTTTTGGGAATGATATTAAATTGTATTTTTTCAGGTCAAGTTGAGGAGGTATAAAATTGAACGAAAAAAAACTATTTTTATCAGGATTAAAAACCATTGAAAAAGTTTCTCCCAACATACAAATAGCAAGCCAAACTATGAACTCTTATAGAAATTAAATAAAAAAAACAAGTTTTTTAAACTGAAAGTAAGGAGCGACATTAAAACTTAAAAAAACAGAAATTATTCCGTATATGAAAGGGGCTGCCCCCTCCTCAACGCCTTGCTCTTTACGCTAAAGTTTTTTATTGTTTTAAAAAATAAAGTTGTGAGACAGACTCAAACTTTAGCGTAAAGAGCGAGGCGTTGAGGAGGGGACAGCCCCTTTCATATACAGAATAATTTTTGGTCGTTTTAAGTTTTAATGTCGCTCCTTACTTTCAGTTTAAACAACTTGTTTTTTTTATTTAATTTCTGATCGTTTTTAGTTAATGCAGCTTTTATTTGCATAAAAATTTTACTTTTCTTTTGCTAAATGGATGTCTTTACAAATTAACTTATGTAACTAACTTCTATATTTGTATATTTTTCTTCTGGCAAAAAATACAAAGTTGCAGATTTTTGCAGATATGAGCTTGAAACCTATGTAATAGGGTTTTCTGATATGCTGAATCTGACGGTGTGATTTTCATTAAAATTCTTTCACTTGTAGGGGATGTTTCCCCCTCTTTAAAAAATCGAGTAAATTTTCTCAGGCTCGTAGCCTTTGATGAGTAATACTAAACTTAATAAAATTTATATATTTAGAATCAGCATTATAAACACATTCTTTTGATACATTTATTGACATCAAAATTCCGTTTTTACAAGTTTTGATTACTATTGAGCCGTATTGCTTTTTATTTTTTTTTTTTATTTTATTACGTATATGTTATTACGTATATGAGGGGGTTGTCCCCTTAGTCAAAACCACGCACTTTAAGTTAAAATTTAAAAAAAAAAAATCTGATTCACAAACCCTTGAATCACAAAGGCCTTTTAATTAGAATAGATAGCTCTTTTGAAAGCAATAAAAAAAAACTGTAGCGTTAAGTGTGAGGTATTGACTTGGGGGAAGAACTCCCTCACATACGTTATAATTTCTGTTCGTCTTAAGTTCTAATATTCCTTCTTACATTTCAGTTGAAAAAACTTGTTTTTTTTTTATTTAATTTCTGATCGTTTTTTAAATTATTCTTGGAAATCCGGCGCCCCCTTCATAGAAATGTCCCTTACCCCAAAGAAACATCCTCCACGGAAATATTCTCCAGAGTAACCCCCTCCTCTAGCCCCCCCCTCCAGAAAAAATCCTTCCTGAAAATGGTTGTATACTTCCCAATAACCAATAAATAATGCTGGCAAGTCCGGCGCCCCCTTCATGGCAATTTCCCTTCCCCCATGAAAACTTCCTTCGTGAACAGATCATCCAACATAACCACCGACCCACCCATCCCTCCCACAACATGAAAAAAAAACCTCATGAAAACTTCTGTATACTTCTCAATAACCAATACTATATGTTAACATTGGATAAAGTTCATAACTTTTAGCCCTCCCTCTGGGTACTTCGGGGGATTAAGTCATCCTAAAAGACATATTTATCATATTTTCAACCATGCTGAACAAAATGGCTATCTCAAAATTTTGATCGGGTGACTTTTGGAAAAAAATAAGCATGGGAGGGGGCCTAGTTGCCCTCCATTTTTTTGGTCACTTAAAAGAGCACTAGAACTTTTAATTTCCGTTCCAATGAGCCCTCCCACGATATTCTAGGACCACTGGGTCGATACGATAACCCCTGGGAAAAAAAAAAAAAAACAAATAAACACGCATCCGTGATCTTTCTTCTGGCAAAAAATGGAAAATTCCACATTTTTTTAGATAGGAGCTTAAAAACTCTACAGTAGGGTTCTCTGAAAAGCTGAATATGATGGTTGTATTTTCATTAAGGTTCTTTAAATTTTAGGGGGTCTTTCCCCCTTTTTTTGAAAATCAGCCAAATTTTCTAAGGCGCGTAACTTTTGATGGGTAGCACTAAACGTGATGAAAATTATATAATTGAAATCAACATTGAAATCTGATTCTTTTGATATATCTATTGATATCAAAAACCCGTTTTCTAGAGTTTCGGTTACCATTGAGCCGGGTCGCTCCTTACTTACAGTTCGTTACCACGAACTGTTTGAAAAACTGAAAAGATATAAAATATGATTTTTTCGATGAAAAAGACTATGTCAATAAAAAGCAAGCAGAAATCAATCTAAAAAAAAAATTCCCACAAAGTAAGTTTTTCAAAGAAAAGTAAAGAGCTCCATTAAGCCAAAAATGGGCAGAAATGAAGTCAAGTAATCGTCCAAGCATAAAACTACCACAAATCACTATCAATAAATAAATGAAACTCAAATCAAACAGAAATTAGAATAAATAGCTAAGTCACACTTGAAACAAGCAAAAATTAATATTAGTAGGGCTGTTTAGTATGACAAGCTTTTTAAAGCTTACCATATTTTGGTACTAATACTAAATAATAAATAACCCCCATGCCTACTCAAGACCAGAACATAATTTGTGCTTTACTGAAAACAAAATATGTTTAAATTTGTTTTTGACTTTTTTTTACTTAAATAAGTAAAAAAAAAATTAATTTAAGGAATCAATATCAGTAAAGGTATATTAAACTGACAATCCACAGTGATTTGTTTTTTTTGTGTTGTTTTTTTTTCAGTAAAGCCTAAGTTATGTTCTGGTCTTGAGAGGGCATGGGGGTTGTCAGCCCTAGAGATGTAAATTTTGCTCGTTTTGAATTTGACTTGGTTATTTATTATAATTTCTGTTTGTTTTGAGTTTCATTTATTTGTTGATAGTGATTTGTGGTAGTTTTTTGCTTGGAAGATTATTTGACTTTATTTCTGGCTTGATCAAGCTCTTTACTTTTCTTTGAAAAAGCTATTTTGTGGAAAAAGTTTTTTAAATCAATACAAATACAAGACAGCATTATTCAACCGGGGGGGGGGGAAGGGCTGCCACCCCCCCCCCCGTATGGGTGCCCATGTATATATGGGTGGGGATAAAATTCACATTTGCGGCAAAAGTGATTATTATATTTGGAGAGAGCAAAAAAAAAGACATTGAGTGGTATGTTTGCTCTATTTGCAAGTCAATAATATGAACAGTGAAATGTTTACCAAGACCCATTAGGAGAACAGACAGGAAACATATAGTTTTAGCTATATATTTGCAAATGGGGGGGGGGGGATGTTAGCTACAATTATTCTGCATAGCTTATGAAGAGTGAATTGTTTTCTTAAAACCTAAGCCTACTCTTTTGTTATTGTCACTAGGCTATATCTAGTAGTTTACCTAGTTCACAAAAGAAACCTTCCAACAAAATCACCAAATATTGCACTATTAGGGTTAAGGCTTGAATTTCTGTAATCTGAACTCTAGTCAAGCCCTAGGTAAAATTAATCTAGTTAGGTAAAATTCTACATTAGCTATCTTGGAAAGGGGTTTGGCTAGGAAAATGAAACTTTCAGGGATGGGACTACAGGCTAAAGTATGTCCTGGGAAGGTAGACTATTTTGAAGTACCTACATCCACTCCTTCTCCCTCTAGAGGGTCCAGAAATTTGCCTGCATGACAGGTCTACCAATTGAAATTTTGACAGAATAACATTTTACCTTAATTTTCAGTTAGGCTATCAGTTTCTTTTTCTCTGGCTTTAGCTCTGACAATGCAATTCCTGTTAGGCTATTTGAGTAGAGTTTTAAGCCATATCAATTTTTTTTTTCAAAATTTAGGAAACATATTTGTATATCTTTAAAACCTTATAAATTGGGAGGTAAATTTTTTGTTATTCATATTACTGACTTACAAATAAAGTAAACATACCACTCAAAGCTTTTTTTGTGCTCTTTCCAAATATAATAATCACTTTTGTTGGAAATGAATTTTACCCCCCACCCCTATATATACCAATTCAGGGTAGGCTATATATTTCCACAATAGGGGGGGGGGGGAAAAGTTTAAACTTACCTCTCATTTATATCAGAAATAAAATTTACCTCTACCCCCCTAATGTGCAAATATATACCTTGAATTGGTATATATAGGGGTGGGGTAAAATGCATTTCCCACAAAAATTATTAGGCTATTATATTTAAAAAGAGCATAAAAAAAGGCATTGAGTGGTATGTTTACTTTATTTGTAAGTCAATAATATTATGAATAATGAAGAAATTTACCAATTGGGATTCAGCAAAGTTGTGAAGCTTAAAACAATTTTGTTGTACTTCCTTTAAGCAGATCTAGGTAAATTTTTACCAAATCATATTATTGACTTATATATAAAGTGAATATACCACTTGATGCCTTTTTTTTCAGCTCTTTCCAAATATAATAATCATTTTTATCTGAAATGAATTTTACCCCTAGGGTAAGACACCCAGTAGTTGGACACTTTAATCACTTTGAAAACTTTTTGACATTTAAACTACTCTAATTACCCACTAAATTATCCATTAAAATTCATTTCCCACAAAAATTATTGGCTATTATATTTGAAAAGAGCATAAAAAAAGGCATTGAGTGGTATGTTTACTTTATTTGTAAGTCAATAATATTATGAATAATGAAGAAATTTACCAATTGGGATTCAGCAAAGTTGTGAAGCTTAAAACAATTTTGTTGTACTTCCTTTAAGCAGATCTAGGTAAATTTTTACCAAATCATATTATTGAATTATAAATAAAGTGAATATACCACTTGATGCCTTTTTTTTCAGCTCTTTCCAAATATAATAATCATTTTTATCTGAAATGAATTTTACCCCTAGGGTAAGACACCCAGTAGTTGGACACTTTAATCACTTTGAAAACTTTTTGACATTTAAACTACTCTAATTACTGTATTATACCACCTATAAACTTAATTTTTGTATCAAAAATTTCTGAAGAATTTCTGAACAAGTAGGTTACTAATTCAAATAATTTCACTCGTACAGTTCCGCCTATTTTTGAATTTGCTAACAAGTGACAATTCTGCCCTAGCTTGGACATACAAACAGCTCATTGTAAATTAGTTATTAAAATAGTATAAAAGATTCTGTCCGAAAATAGGCAGGTGGCCGACTACTGGGTGTCTTACCCTATATACCAATTCAGGGTACATATTTGCACATTAGGGGAGGGGGGGGGGCAAATTTTATTTCTGATGTAAATGGGAGGTAAGTTTAAACTTTACCCCTACCACCCCCCCCCTAAGGTTTCATTATTTTGCAAGGTTTCACTTTTATAACAAACATATTTTTAAAGGGTCATCAAAGGTCAGGACCCTCTAGAGGGAGGAGTGGGGGCAAAGGAAAAAGGCCTACTTCAAAATACCTTTCTGGGACATACTTTAGCATGTAGATGCATCCCTGAAAGTTTCATTTTCCCAACCTAACCCCTTTCCAAGACAGATAAATGTAACTAGAGTAGAATTTTACCCTAGGTTAGGCTATGAAATGAGTGTTGAGGTCTAGGCTATCTAGATTAGCCAAGAGGGACAAAACAACATGTGCTATGGCTAGGATTGTCTAAGTTGATTTGTGCAAGTATGACAAAAATAATCCTGAACCAGAAGTACCTGCGCTTCTATTAATAATGATGATGTTTACTTAAGGAGTGCCTTAAAGACTCCACAAGAATAGTACTCCTACAGCATTTTCAGCCGTTTTCTTAAATCAGCTTTAACCGTCCGTTCACACAGGTCTGTATTATGTTCTGTCATGAAAAAGCGGCCACACCGGATCATTCGCGCGACCCACACTATGCGTCGTATGGCAAGAACAAACGTCAGATGACGAATGGATCGTGACGGATCACGCCAAAATGGCTGTTGCTTCGTGAAAACCACAGTTTATAGACAGTAAGCTTATTGCAGATAATTTCTGGTCTTCGGTCTCTGTGCGAACAAAAAGCTCCTCCCACTTGTTTCTGCCTTAGCGGATTAGTCTGTTATCCTCAATCACTGAGAAATGGTTACCAAGTACATTATTCGTAATTGCGAAAGCAGAAAAAAACTTGGTGAGCCAGCCAAGTGGTTTGCAAGCGTCCCATCTCACAGGTATGAATTAATTTATATACAAATTATGACTTAATCTATTATTTACGTGGATTCAACTGATCGGCCTATGTAGGATTTTATAAAAAATTGGGTGGGGGGGGGTTGATGAAATTTGTGAAAATAAGGAATTTTTTCTTTTTCTAATAACTTGTGGAATAGATGTGCTGGTTTCAGGGGTGGATCCAGGACTTTTTTAGGGGGGGGGGGGCGCAAAAAAGGTTGATCCGATAAACTTGCATTAGGAGCAAGTTTAATTAATGGGAACTTGCGATAATTAGGTAAATTACACTACTTTAGACTACTATAGGGGGGTAACCCTTGCCCCCCCCTCTGGATCCGCAACTGGATAGTTTCTCATTTTTTTTCACGTCGTGATATTTATTTTCTTAGATAATAATCTCAGATCATAATCAAATGTCATCGCTTTATGGCATTGTTCAAATAATACTTATTTTTTACTTGATTATCGTCGTAAATTTATTCCTTGTCTTTCTTTCCATTCTTAAACCAATGTTATATTTACCTTTTGCATTATTACAGCCCACTATATATATATTCATATAAATTTATATGCAGTGTTACCGCCATACCAATTATTCTCCTTTCCTTTTTTATTCTTTAATAATAATTTCTGGTCGTTTTGAGTTTGAATTATTGTAGGCTTCTATTTCTACTGATCTTAAGTTTAATATGGCCTTTACTATTCTTTAAAAAAAACTTTCTTTTTCGTAAAGTTTCCGTAGTATATATATATATATATATATATATATATATATATATATATATATATATATATATATATATATATATATATATATATATATATATATATATATATATATATATATATATATATATATATATATATATATATATATATATATATATATATATATATATATATATATATATATATATATATATATATATATATATATATATAATATAATAACTTTCTCAAAATGCCTTTGAAACCAACTTGAGACTTCGAAACCTATTTTTTATTCCTAAAAACATCTAATAATAACATTACACTACTAACTACCGATTTTCATGTATGTATTGGAATAAATTAATTTAAAATTAGTTTCTTCAAAATTAGTGTTCCGACGTTGAAGCCAAGTTTCGCGTCCAAGAGAAATCTGACTTGTCTACCCGCGAGAAGATCTGATAACGCCTATGTTTCTATCTGCAAAAACGGTCTCCGGAGCACTCGCACCCCTGTCCGGGTTTTTATAATGGGAGAGATAGAGAATGATCATACTGCTAATTCTATAAACTGTGGGGAAAACACAGCAGTATGGACCAAGGCTGATTTACTTAAATAAAATACCATTAACTTTTACCTTTGTTAATACATAGCTCTTTTACGCACACAAAAGGGCTCATGGATGACGGATGGTGTAAACTCTCAAATTGACCACTCCAAGTCAGTCTCACGTATCTGTTAAAACACAGAAAACAAAATTCTATTGAGCAAAATCATTTGCAGGCAGTCTTTTGTAAACTATTAATTAAAAAAAAAAATTCCACAGAAGAAGTTTTTCTAAGAAAAGCTAAGAACTAAATTAAACCAAGAAATGAGCAAAAATAAAGTCAAATAATTTTTTAAGCGTAAAACAACCATAAATCACTATCAATTTATAAATGAAACTTAAGACAAAGAGAAATTATAAAATAAGTCAAACTCAAAACAAGCAGAAACTACCACACAGAGGAGTAAGGCTAATACCTCATACACCTTTCTGAAGTCCAAAACACAATAGCTGTAGCCGTAGCGATAGTAGTAATCATACCAATAGGGGTGGTATTTAAATAGTTCATTTTATTTAGTTAAACTTCCCCTTCAGCACACCCTGAAACTTTCAAATTAATACCCTTAGCCACCCCTGAGATATTGATGATACCCCCTTTTGAAAACATTCATGCATGTAGTATGTTTTGATTTAGTTCAACATACTCCAAAATATTCCCAGAAAACTTCACCTCAATAGCTTCAGTCTCAGTAGAAGTAATGGTCGTATTAGCAGAAGCAGCATTAGAAGAAGTAGTAAGCACACAGCACCTTTTATTTTTTTCAACATCATTCTCAACATACCCTGAAAGTTTCAAATCAATTCCTTCAGAAGTTCTTGGGACATTGTTAAAACTTCCTTTTGACAACCTGTCTGCACACAGTATGTTTTGATTTAGTTCAACAGTCCCTAAATTTTTCATTTCAATATCCTTGTGTTTAGAAAAAGCAGCAGTAGTAATAGTAGTAGCAGTAGTGGATTTTTCTCCTTAATATCATTAGCTTTAGAAGTAGCAGTAGTAGTAGCAGCAGTAATAGTAAAAACAGTAGTAGAGGCTGCAGTATTAGTAGTAATAGCAAGTAAATATTGTCTTTTGGCTAGTTCAAAATCCCCACAACATACCCTATAAGTTTCAACTTAATACTCTCAGATGTTCCTGAAATATTGCTGATGCGCACTTTAGTCAACTTGAATTCACATAATTTGTTCTGACTTAGTTCAACAGTCCCTGAATTATCATATCCCTCGTTTCATGCCCTGAAATGCTTCAATGTAATTTTCTAAGCCATTCCTAAGATGTTGCTGATGGTTTATTTTTGGCAACCTGTATGCACCTCTTTTTGGATCTAGTTCAATTTCCCTCTCAATACTTCCCGAAAATTTTCTCCTTAATACCTTTCGCCTTAGTAGTAGATGCAGTTGTAGTAATAGTAGCTGCGCGTACATATTGCCTTTTGATCAACTGACCATCCCCCTCATTATTCCCTGGAAGTTTCATCTTATACTCTAAGCCATTCCTGATAATCATCATGCACATAGTGTGTTTCGATTTAGGTTAACATTCGTCTCGATATTCCTTGAAGGCTTCACCAAAATACCATTAGCCATTTTGGACAAGGGTCAAACATGCCCCCTTTCCCAATAACAAATACTATGTGTAAATAACAGGCAAATTTTATGGCTTGCTCCGAGACCCAAGGATAGTGGAATAGGAGGTTGAAATCTCCAGAGGCATAGTTATTGGACAGTTTCAGCTATGCTGAACAAAATGGGTATTTTAAAATTTTCGTCAGATGCCCTGTATTCAGTTTTGACTGACTACAGGAGCACTAGAACTTTTAGCTTCCAGTTGAATGAGCCCCCTCCGATGACCTTACGATAACTCCTTCCATACGAAAAGCTTCGGTGAAATATAAGACAAAAAACAGTAAACAGAGCCTACTTCGCTCTTTACTTAGATAGTACTATGAATGAATGAATAAATAAATTTTATTTCCCACTAAATATAGACAAAATGTCGGGTCGGTCGAAAACAGGATCAGCCGCTTTGTGGCATGTTTGAAACAGGTTTTTGTGTGGCATGGCCGCATAGAAACAAAAATGAATTCTTGTCGAAAAGGGGCATGTTTAAGAGCTGACGTCACAAGACTTGTTTTGTTTCTTAAGCTAATACGAAGGTGATGACATGCCAATTCTAAACAACCCACGACTCTATCGAAATGTGGCTCGTATAGGCATCATGTAAAAAAACTGGTTTTTGTTCTGTAAGCTAATATGAAACCAATTGCAAAAGTTCATTTGCATTGAATAATTAAGGGTCTGCTGGAATTCAGTGGTAGAGTAAGTACTTTGAAATAAAGATGGCAGTGAGAGATAAACCCTTTTTTAAAAAAGGGATGTCTTTTCAACTTAGGATTTATAAATACCTAATTCGAAGGTGTAGAATGTGCAAAAATAAAAGTAGATATTTTATTTGTAAATATATTTGTTTTCTTTATGTATAAATTACCTTTTCTGGAAAGAGATTGTATAAAACATTTAGTTCAAAATTTTTGATGGTTTTCGTTCAAATAAGAAATTTTGTTTATCACTGGTTTCATATCAAGTGGGACTCTTGTTAAAACGGATTTAAATGGCCCTGTTCACTGGAAAAGGGTGATTCTAACCCTCTAAATAGCTCCCTCTGGAGCTATTGTTTTATCCTTATATCCTTTCACTCTATACCTTCAACTCTGTTTCTACTTAGCCTTTTGTGTCATTCCTATCTAGTATTGATTCATATAGAAAAAAAATTACATGAAACGTTGAATCGATAAATACTTTATTTTAAATAAGAGATTATTTTATAAAATACATGGTTGTGTCTTCTTCCACTGTCAAATCCATAGACACTTTGAGTGTCTGTTTTGTCGTTGTCGGGTAAACTTCGAAAGGTTAAATTTTCGTTGTTTTTTTTCTTCCTTCTTTTTTGTTTAGCACTGAGGACAGCTTGAGGGAGGTCCTTGTAGAAATATTTGCTTGTTTCTTCGTCATCATGGTTTGCCACTGGCTGACAAAATCCTTGTTTTCTCACCTGTTTTGATTTTATTTTTCATTTTATTATTTTCTGATTAGAGAGCCTAAGTGTTGAAGTTTTAAATACTATTTTCTATCTAAAATCTTGAATTTTGTACTTTTTCCTTGAAGAGATACGGTTTTATATGTTTCGTTCCCCATGCCCAATTGTAGCAAACCAAACCTAGAAGATTAGAAGAGGGCTTATTTGATCGTGAATCACAAATATTACTGACCTTTGAGAATAACCAAAAATTGGAGGGTAGCTAGCAATTGGTCCACGCCTCTTTTTACCCATATAATGACATATCAAAATTTGGCATTATTAATTTGATTTAAACAGTAGAAAGGTCCAATAATTTATCTTTGGGGAGGAAATGATCCCTTATAGTCCAAGAAGAAGGAACTACAAGTTACACAGTTTGCCCACCGTTCACATATAGTATTTCTCATTGCAGAATAGGAAAAAAATTATAATGGGAAGTGGTATTTTTTGGTGGGAAGGGGGTCCTTGAGTGGTATAAAGCCCTTCCGGGGGAATAATTTTTCATGGTAAGATTCAGGGAAATTTCTGAGCCAAATTTTACACAGAAAGCAGGAAAGGATTTCTTGTCAAAATTTGAAAAACAATCAGAAATTCCATTTATAAAACCAAGTTTTAAGCTTAAGAGAAACAAGAGCCATTTTAAATATGAGTGGAGTGGCTCCTTTCTCAACCCTTGCTCTTTAAGCTAGTCAGTTTTTGTTATCGTTCTATGACTCGTTCCTTTAGGATTGAGTCATAGAACACAAGGGCTGTTGAATTTGAATTATTTTTAAATAACTTGCTTTTCAAACAGTTCGTGGTAACGAACTGTAAGTAAGGAGCGACCCGGCTCAATGGTAACCGAAACTCTAAAAAACGGAATTTGGTACCAATAGATACATCAAAAGAATCAGATTTTAATTTTAATTTCAAATATATAAGTTTCATCAAGTTTAATAGTACTCATCAAAAGTTACGCGCCTGAGAAAATTTGTCGGATTTTTTAAAAAAAAGAGAAAGACCCCCTAGAAGTAACTGAAACCTAATGACATTCACACCATCATATTTAGCGTACCAGAAAACCCTACTGTAGAGGTTTCAAGCTCCTATCTACAAAAATGTGGAATTTTGCATTTTTTGCCAGAAGAAAGATCACGGGTGCGTGTTTATTTGTTTTTTTTCCCAGGGGTAATCGTATTGACCCAGTGGTCCTAGAATATCGTAAGAGGGCTCATTGGAACGGAAATTAAAAGTTCTAGTCCCCTTTTTAAGTGACCAAAAAAAATGGGAGGGCAGTTAGGCCCCCTCCCACGCTCATTTTTTTTCTCAAAGTCACCCAATTAAAATTTTGAGCTGGCCATTTTGTCCAGCATAGTCGAAAATCTAATAAATATGTCTTTTACGATGACTTAATCCCCCACTGTTCCCTGGGTATGGGCTGAATGTTTTTAACTTTGCCCATTGCTTAAATATTTTTTTGTTTATTGGTAATTATACAGAAATTTTCAGGATGAATTTTTTTCTGGGGGGGGGGGGGCTGGAGGAGGGGCTATCTATTCTAATTAAACGGCCTTTGTGATTCAGGGGTTTGTGAATTAAAAATTTTTTTACTTTTAACGTAAAGAGCGTGGTATTGACTAAGGGGAGAACCCCCTCATATACGTAACAAAAATAAAACAATAAAAAAACAAGCCATACGGCTCAATAGTAATTGAAACTTTTAAAAACGAAACTTTGAAGTCAATAAATGCATTAAAAGAATGGGCTTATAATGATGATTCTAAATATATGAATTTTATTAAGTTTAGTATTACTCATCAAAGGCTACGAGCCTGAGAAAATTTACTTGATTTTTTTAAGAGGGGGAAACATCCCCTAAAAGTGAAAAAAATTTAATGAAAATCACACCGTCAGATTCAGCGTATCAGAAAACCCTATAACATAGGTTTCAAGCTCATATCTGCAAAAATCTGCAACTGTGTATTTTTTGCCAGAAGAAAAATATACGAATATAGAAGTTCGTTACGTAAATTAATTTGTAAATTACGTCAGAACCAAATTTAGAGAGGCATTTAGCAAAAGAAAAGTAAATTTTTTATGCAAATTTTGCTTACTTATTCAATGCTGGCGAGCCAAAATAAAAGCTGCATTAACTAAAAAACGATCAGAAATTAAATAAAAAAAACAAGTTTTTTAAACTGAAAGTAAGGAGCGACATTAAAACTTAAAACGAACAGAAATTATTCCGTATATGAAAGGGGCTGTGCCCTCCTCAACGCCTCGCTCTTTACGCTAAAGTTTTTATTGTTTAAAAAAAGAGTTGTGAGAAAGTCAAACTTTAGCGTGAAGAGCGAGGCGTTGAGGAGGGCACAGCCCCTTTCATATACGGAATAATTTCTGTTCTTTTTAAGTTTTAATGTCGCTCCTTACTTTCAGTTTAAAAAACTTGTTTTTTTTTTTAATTAGAGTAAAGAGCGAGGATTGAGAATGCGACTGTAACGGAAAAACTTCTGATCATTTTAAGTTTAAACCTTGCTCTTTACTTTCAGTTGAAAAAAGTTGTCTTTTCATTTGTTGAAAAGACATTTGTTTCATTTGTTGACGAACAGAAATTATTCCGTATATGAAAGGGGCTGTGCCCTCCTCAACGCCTCGCTCTTTACGCTAAAGTTTTTATTGTTTAAAAAAAGAGTTGTGAGAACGTCAAACCTTAGCGTAAAGAGCGAGGCGTTGAGGAGGGCACAGCCTCTTTCATATACGGAATAATTTCTTTTCGTTTTAAGATTTAATGTCGCTCCTTATTTTGAGTTTAAAAAACTTTTTTTTTATTTAAAGGCTGCGAAAGCGGAGGGTTTGGGGGCGGCAGCCCCCAACTGTGCCTCCTAATCCCTGTACGTTTTAAGGTTCAACCTTGTAACTCAGCCTCTTTAACTCTTTAGAAAACGTAGTTTTTTTCAAATAATTAAATTATATAAAAGGGGAAAACTGTGTTTTTTAAGTGGAAGTAATAAGCTTCTTTAAAACCAAAATATTTGTCATCGTAAGTTTGAATAAAGTAAAAAAAACCCTAAATATAATATAAGGTAAAAGTCTGAATAGAATATAACGAAGTGGGTTTTTGAATGAAATAAACAACGGTTATCAAAACATAAATGAACCGGAACTGTCCAGCAAATGAAAAGGGTCATAGTAACAAACCTTTAAGTTTTATATGCTAGTTTATTTTTTCCATTAAGAATTTTTTTTATTCGTATCTGTGTTAAACAATAAAATTCGTGGTTTATTTGGAGTAGATTCAATTATCAGAACATTTGTAATCGTAATTATTCTCAAATTCTCAACGTTACAACTATAATCTTCTCAACACATTTTTGGCATTTAATATCTTAGATGGTTTTCAATTGTTGAAGTTCTTGTACTAGATTAGTTAAAGAAGTTTTGCTCTGTTATTCTGATAGCAAAAAAAATAAAAAAATCATTTATAAAAATAAAAACGAGTCATTTATAAATTTTAATTGTGAAGCTAAAACATCGCTTATCCTATGACACAACTGTTTTAAATATATCTTTAGCAATTTGGTATTTTATAAGATAAAAACAGTAGGTTCGAATCATTATACTGTTTTAGCTGATTTATAGCTAATTGTTGCTGTTATCAACTAGTTTCTAAAGTTAATTTCATCCAAAGAGCATGTCCTTGCTTGTTCATTTGCTTCATAAATAATTTATTTATTTAATACAAAAATATAGAAAAATTGTGCGGAGAATATTTGTAAGTCGGAAAATATCGATTGGAGTAGTAATATTA
The DNA here is from genome assembly GCF_049724085.1 of Artemia sp. Qi Xiang Cuo. Lineage (NCBI taxonomy): Eukaryota > Metazoa > Arthropoda > Branchiopoda > Anostraca > Artemiidae > Artemia > Artemia sp. Qi Xiang Cuo. The sequence continues at coordinate 42,105,889 of NC_142801.1, forward strand.
CGATAAAATTTGTGTCTGCTTTGCCTAATTAGTCACAACTATGTATTTTTAATTTAAAGGAATAATATTAAGAGAAATTAAGTACGTGACAAAAAAAATATTCTGTTTTTTTTTGGAACACCTATTTTCGAACATTTAATTTGGCATCCAACGTCATTACCTTATAAAAATGCTATTTCTATTGAATGCAACAAATTTTTTGTCAGATGTAAATTTTATTAAATACTGGGGATATACAAAAATATATTTTCTTTTTAATTCCCACAATGTGACAAGAATTAAAGCGCAAAAATATGGACTAAATTTATTTGCTTCAGCCTATGATTTGTAATCTTGATGTGTTCCAAAAAAGTATTTATATTTGAAAAATAACCTTTATAAATGGCATCTTTTACAAAGCATGAAACCAACATATTCCATTGAACGAATTTACTTTTATTAAGATGAAAAATATATTTATTTTGAACCTATAATTACCTAATTTGATTGTCAGTTTTGAAAGTTCATCTTTAACCTAATAATTCAAAACTAAAATAGATATTTACACAAAATAAAAAGGCCAAAAAAACGCCACAGCTTCTTTAAAGTCCTTTGCTAAGCAAAGGACATTATTAAAAAAATGTGCAACTTATAAAATTTCACTACAATCCTTCAAAACCTTCATCCATTATTATGCATTATTTCGTTCTTCATTCATTCTTTCCAGTAATCTTCTATGATCTTTCTGAATCCCTATGTCCTGAAAATATTGTTACTAATTAATTAATCGCTTCAATAGTATAAGAAAGTAAATATAGCATAAGGTAAAAGTGTGAATGCAATATAACGGAGTGGATTTTTGAATGAAATAAACAACGGTCATCAAAACATAAATGAACAGGGATTGTCTTGTAAATGAAAAGGGTCATGGTTACAAACCTCTAACCTAATTATGGTAGTTTGTTTTTTCCAATAGTACTTTTTGTTATTCGTATGTTTTAAACAATAAAATTTGTGGTTCTTTTTGAAGGAGAATCAATTACCAGAACATTTGTAATCATAATTATTCTCAAATTTTCTATTGCTCTTTAGCCCAAGCAACTAATCTATAACTATCTCAAAAAAATTAACTACTGATGTTTTCATATACTTTTACTTAGGCAAAGACGGGAGCTTTAATGGAAACTAAAACCCTCTCTCCCCAAAATATATATTTTATTTTGCAGAATATTTCTGAAGTAACCCATAGACAACAAGGACTAAATAGTAAAGTGGCGATCTAAATGTGTTTTGTTTATTGTTCTTTTTGCTACTAAGATGTATTTTGGCATAAGGGCGTATAGACAGAAATTTTCATAATACAGATTATCATTTTATTTCTTTTTAACATAAAATAAAAATAATTTGAAATTTAAGAAAGTAAAATCTAGGAGAAGCAGCAAGAACTGTCGCATTCTGAGATGATATAATGTCATAAAAAAAATAAATACTCTATCTACTGAGTAAAATAAAACATTTTTTTCTTATCGCTATTTATTTTTATCTTTCTATCGAAGTTCCTAAATAAAAAATGTTTTAATACTGCGTCATATGTTTCCATAATATTATGCGGATTTCATTTAGGGGGATAACGCAAAAGTATACTGAGGTCTTTTGCCATTGACAGGGAAAGTTAGTGTAACTCAATAACCGTTTTGTAGCCGCTTCTCTCTGTTGTAAAATTGTGTTTAATCTCATTGCCTCTGTTTCACATTTTCATGCCTAAAAAAATGTATTCCTTAATGTTTAACATTATAAGAGTGTGGATGACTATGTCTGAACCAAAGGGCTATATCTGATCCAATCTTAAAGTACGAAGGACATCAAACTTAAAGCTTTTTTTCCTCCCCGGTTCCATCTTAGGTCTAATCAGTGGTTTCCTTGGGCGGTTCCTTGGGTCTTAGGCAGCTTTCTTGGATGTATTATAATTGTTTCTACGGTTTGCTTTGGGTTGTTATAACAGTCTCAAGGTTTGAATCCCTGCTTAAAGCTTCAACAAACAAAGTTTTTTTAATTAGATTAAGTTTTTTTAAAATAAAAGCAATATTAGGACAATTTTCAAGGGGAATCGTCCACGAATATTTTAAGCAGGGATTTTCAAAAAGTTTATAATTGTCCGGAGAAAATTTTAGGGAGGGGGGGGTGGTAGTTTACATGAGACAACTTTTCAAGAACAAGTTTCCCGTGAATGAAGTGAATTTTTCATGAAGAGAAAACCAGATTTAACGTGCATTATTTGAAAAATGATCAGAAACTTAATAAAAAAGTAAGGAGCAGCCCTAAACTGAAAACAACGGGAAATTACTTCATATATGACGTGAGTTTGACTATTTGTCCCAACTTTTTAGAGCGACTCTGAAACCCAAAGGGTAACGTAAATTAAGATAAAGGATGCTGCACTAGATCCTTAAGGTCCATCCCAGCCGGTGCTGATCTACCGTCATGCAAGGCCTTTCAGCCCAGAAAGTGCAAGGGGGATAGGCCAACCACCTCAGGCTTTCTTACACCTCTCCTCATTGCCTTCCCCAGATTTCTCCAGGTACCCATTTGGAGCTTGGTCAACTCTGACTGAGCTTACTGAATCACGCCACACTAAACCCCGTCCCAAACCAAATAATTGGATAGACTAGGATTCGCACCCTCACCCTTTCGGACAAGGGATCCTAAATGAAGCGCACCAATCCACTCGGCTAGGAACCCAAAGCGTATGTAATTAGGATAAAAAGCACTTTAAAAGGACCAAAAACAACTATCGTAAATAGTGAAGTATCGAGAGCAAGGTAAGAGAGCAAAGTTTCCCCCCCTTATTCATGGAATAATTCCTGTTCTGTTTTAGTTTTAATCCTGGTCCTAATTTTCAATTGAAAAACTTTTTTTTAATTTAATTTACACAAAAAAGAATGGACAGTTCATAGAATAAAATGATAAGCACAAACTAGAAATTGAATCTTTGAATATGGCCATGTATTGTACTTGTTTGACAACACTTTTAGAACTAGGGCAATTATGTGAACAATTTAGAGCATTAACTTGAATGATGCAAGTATCCTTACAGCTAGTATTGAATCTGAATGAGTTCTTGACCTATCAGATATATTTGGCAGAGAAAACTCGTATTTATAAGAGTCCAAAGTTAACATTAGCTTTGTTTTGGGTACGAGGCGACTTCAAATTGTAATTGCTGCAAATGTTAACCTAATTGAATATACCTTGCAATACATTTAGGCTGTATTGTTTGACGTCAATAAGCCGCTTCACGTTGACCTACTACAACAAACTTATACAATATTGCTTTTGACTCTTTGAAGACGATAACAGTTGACAAAGTAGATGGCTCTTATAGAATTGCTATATAATCAATAGAAAAATTCGTGAATCTAAAAAAGGCATTTTTCCTGTGCTCCGTAGATGCTTCTCATCAACATTATTTAAATCTAATCAAATTGGGTTAGTGTCTCGCTTTATTTACTATGTTTTATGGCACAGATAAAGGAATAGTATTACTGGCATTAGCAACTACCTCTTGGTACGTTATAATTCATTCATTTACAAAGAAATTGAAGCTTAAAGAGTAATAAAACAGTGGAACTTAAACAGTAAGAAATTGGAGCGAAGAAACAGCAATATTATAAAGTTGATATGTATTTATTATAGTCAAAATTTATAGAAGATAAAACATACGCATTTTTAAATGTTAATAAATAACTCTTAATGTGGCAACATTAATTGAATCTGCTTATTCCAAAAAGTTCATTAAGTGGACACACGCTTTTGAAAGCATCGCGGGATCTATTGTTCATTGCTGTGGTTAATTATGGAAAAGAACTGGATAAATAATGCTTAAAGTAAGCTCCTTAGAATATATTACTTATTAAAATATAATCCTGACACGGTAAAAAAACGAACAAAGATAGGACTAAGCCTGAAAACAAACAAAAATAAGATGTGCATGGTTTTCCTTAGAATTGATAGTAGAAAGTTAAGATGACATCAACTCATTGAGCTGGAAATGTGAAGGATTTTCTATATTTAGGACTTAGGAAAAAGTGCTCCTGGTATTGGAAGATTAACATACGGGGGTTACCACTTTTAAAGGCAAAAATGGCGCAAAAGGGGATTTGCTATGCCACTTACTGGAGGGGAGATCCCTCGTCGGCCGAAAATAGTGGGATTTCCGTGGTTACTCCAACAGTTCCGTCATACTAGGTGATCGGATGGTCTGGAGCCACTTTTAAAAGCCACGGTTTACCGATGATAAGATTTCTAACGATCTCTTTAGACTCAACCTAGAGCTGAAAAGTTAAAAGAGTACATAGTTTAAAAAAAGGTCTTACTGTATTCACTTCACGCTGTATAAGAACTGATTTAAAAAGACTGCTTTCTCCCAGCCCGCTCCGCTAGACGCGTGACTGCGACATGGGGTACGGGGTGGTAAATTCATTCTTCCAGCCAATCCTAGGTCTTTGCCAAGAATGGCAAAGATTTAGCAACTTATCTCACAGTCAGTCACTTAATTGAGGTTAGTAATGAACCAGGAGAAACCAAAAATATTCTCAAGAAGAAAGCTATCACCAAACTCATAGGTGATGACATCTTACCCGCAAACAGCTATAACTCAATTATCTTCCATCAAAAAGGACATAGATTCCACATCAAAGCTAGTTAAGCCTGTTGACTCAACTGCTAATCAAATCGACGCCATTGCCCTAGTCAAAGGCAAGAAATCTAAGAAAAGCAGCATGAACTATCCATCCCAGTCCAAAATTACCACCAATGATAATTCGTCGGCTGAAGAAGAATTTCAGTATTCAAATCAAGCAAATGATGAAACTTCGACCACAATGGATATTTAAATGTGTACTATATGGATTTACGTTTCTCACAAAATTATCACTGTGCAATAATGTGTGTTTAACTATTACGATGACCAAAATAATTTGCGCAACAACCCCTTAGCTAGCCCTGATAGCCCCTTAAGCCGTTTTAACTGTCAATATCTCGACACTAGATTTTGTAAAAATGTGAAACCAAAGCTAATGCAATGGACAGAACTTAATATTATCAGCTTCTGCATCAAAAGCATAAGGGAGAAGTGGACTAATTTTAAAGATTTGATTTTAATTAAATGCTACTGCCCTTTCGAAGAAATTTGACTAACGGAGTTGTGGCTTTTAGAAATGAATTATACTAATGAATTTTCTCTTCCTGGCTTTCAAGCTATTCATATCGAAAGAAAATTAACCAAGTCCTCTTTTGGCATTTCTCTTTACATCCAGTCAAGTCTAAAATTTACCAGGCTATTAAACTGTGAATCCTTATTCTCGCAACCTATAAATAATAGATGCATGTATTCAATACTTGTTGATATAAGTGTTGACGACAATTCTTTTATTTTTTCATTGTTTTATAAACCACCCTCATTTCCGACACCTTTCTTTTGTAATCTTTTTGATGACTTTTCTAGTTTTATTAATTTACCACAAAGAAGGCAATAGTTTTGGGGACTTCAATTGTAATTTACTAAATGTTAGCAGTAATAATGATTGTGATACCTTCTTTGAAACATTTACCTCAAGTGGTCTTCTTCCGACAATCCTTTTTCCTACTAGAGTTGATCCTATGAGGTCTACCACTACTGTAATGTGATAACATTTTTGTAGCCACTTCCTGGGAAACCACCTGTCCTCCAAAATAATATTCTCTGACCTGTCAGACCACTTTCTAATCTATCTCTCCCTACCCTTCCAACCAACTATTAAACACACTAGAACTAATATCCCTACGTCTAATAGAATATATAATATTGTGAATATGAACCGGTTCACGGATCGTTTGAAATAATTTGACTGGTCAAAGGTTTTGGATTGTCCGGATGTTAATTCAGCCACAAATGGTTTTACACAGGGACTGAGTGATCTTATCAGTTCAATCTTTCCAGTCTGTAAATCAAACCGAAAAACTACCTATATACACCCCTGGATGTCCAATAGCCTGATAATCTCTTCATATTGTAAAAATGACCTATATAAGTTAGCTTGCAAAACCAGTAGCGTTATTGACCTAACTAATTATAAAACTTACAAAAACTATATACAAAACTCTTCTGTGAAGCAAAAAAAATAAATATTATTATTCAAAAATTACTCACTGCAAAGGGAGCGTGCAAGGAAAATTACACCATCATATTCAGCATATTTGATAACCCTATTTTATAAGTTTCAAGTCCCTATACACCATAATACAGAATTTTACATTTTTACAACAAGAAAGATCTCGAATGTGTATTACTTTGTTTCTTTAATTTCTTCCCCAAGGATGACGAAATGGAAACAGTGATTCTATAAGTTCAGAAGACGGTTCATATACCATCGATGCCAAACAAAATTGTGCGCGATATAATCAACTTCGTGACAAAGCTGTTTTAAAGTATAAAAAAGGTGGACTTGCCCTTATCGAAAGTGAGAATACTTTTGAAACTTCATTTGAAAGGCCATTTCTTGGCCAAACATCAACATTTTGACACTCCTGACAAGCCAAATTTGTCTTCAAATTTTGCTTCAAATTTGACATCTTTCGATGCAAAGCAGATAGTTGCTCTTCCCTTTCTCGAACAGCAACAAGTTCATGAAAATGAATAAGGTCAGTTTCCATATAATTTGTTTATACGATAAAATAATGCTATTGGGCATTAAGCGCTACCTAATAATCGAGCTACCACTAATGCTACCTGGTTTTTGTTGGGGTAATATGAGAAAATGGGCTAAAATTTATCGACAACTAAACTATCAAGCATTTCATTTGTGTTTTTTTTGAAACTGTCAGTGAGAACTGCGTCCTAGAGAATAGTTATGGCGCTTGGGTCGGTTGCACCTGACCAAGAAGGTATCTTACAGCCCAGTTTTGGTGTATTATTATTTTGTTCGTATAATTATGTGATGTGCGCATACATTTTTTGCTGAGAGAATGAAGAACCCTACTTTTGCCCACTCGTGTTAACTTGGAATTGTTGGGATGATATACAACAATCGGCTAGAATTTACCGACAACTAAATAATCCAGCATTTGATTTGTGGTTTTTGCAAACTGTCAGTGAGAACTGCGTCCTAGAGAATATTTATGGCGCTTGGGTCGGTTGCAACTTGACCAAGAGGTATATTATTGCTCTGTTCTTCGGTACTATTATTGTGTTTGAAAAAGTATGTGATGCGTGCAAACAATTTTTGCACAGAGCAGGAAAGACCCTTCTTTGGCCCACTAGTGCTACCTGGGTTTGGCTGGGTTGATATGAGAAAATGGGCTAAAATTTACCGACAACTAAATAATCCAGCATTTCATTTGTGGTTTTTTGCAAACTGTCAGTGAGAACTGGGTCCTAGAGAATATTTATGGCGCTTGGGTTGGTTGCAAATTGACCAAGAGGTATATTATTGCTCTATTCTTCGGTATTATTATTGTGTTTGAAAAAGTATGTGATGCGTGCAAACAATGTTTTAACAGAGCAGGAAAGACCCTTTCTTGGCCCACTAGTGCTACCTGGGTTTTGTTGGGGCGATATGAGAAAATGGGCTAAAATTTACCGACGACTAAATAATCGATCATTTCATTTTTACCGACAACTAAATAATCTTCAATGGAGTATAGGACTTTTTGCTACTGTATATTACCTTTAAAGTAATTTGGACAAACTAGGCAGAAGATTTAATAATGAAGAGATTCAGTGTGCTTAGCCGGAGTGGTGTCAGATATAAATAAAAGTACAAAGTTGTTAACTAGTGAAAACCCATTTGGCAATAGTATAGAAAAAAGAAGTTTTTGTTCGAGAATGATTATATTTTAAATTAACCCTTACTTTGATTATTATTTTCTTGGTATAAAATTAATATGCAACATCACTCTGTTATCACGTCCCCGCCACGTTGAGGTGACACTGATAGTACTTTTGATTTTGTTTTTACTTTTTGAAGTATATACGTATTATTTTAAAAAATACGCATTAAATAGTTATAAATCTAAATAAAATCGAAAATAAATGGGAAGGCCCACCACCGCAACTACCAATGAAAATTTAAGCCATAAAACTGTATTCAAAGTGTAAGGAATAAAAAGAAAAATAATAACTCTTTGAATTTAAACTTAGGCATTCGTTTTGAATTAAATATAAACAAAATTTTTTTTGTCTGTTTCTGTTTTGGTCATTATTGTCTTCAATTTTAATCTAATGGCCGCGCTGAATAAAAGATAATACAAATGGAGAATTATACAATCATAAGGATTGAGAACATTTTATTAACCTTTCTGAACTACAATTGGACAGAAGTGTAATATAAAGAAATTTGGAAATTTTCTAAAGCTAATATTCAATATTCTGGTAAAATCAAATGTTATATTCGTGGATAAAAAATACTATTTAGTTACTAATCAATATTGCAACTTAACAAAAGTTCTATTCTTTGATTCTTTTTCATAGTTTTTATTTCATATTTAAGTTCATTTTCAGTTTGAAAAAAATATATGATAATAATTTTAAACTCATCTTAATTTCTGGAATAAAAATACTATAATATGCGAATAAAATATATTTCTAGAGTACAACATTTTGTTTTTTCTTAATGCAGTTTGTATTTACCTTGCATGTTTTGCAATATTCATCTCACCTCGCTTACTTCCCAGAATGTTCGAATAGTTTCATAATACAGCCAATAATTTCATAATACAGTATAGTCTACACCGAATAAAGACAAACTGAAAAATAAATAGCCAATAAATACAAACTGTCGATTAGAAAAGCACCTAGAAACTACAAACTAAAAAGCTCTTAATAACCATGCAAAAGAAAAATCGAGAGAGAGGAGGAGAGTGAGGAGGAGGAGAGAAAAAAGAGATATTACTTCAACTCATGGTGAAGTTGGAATCAATTATGTGAAAACAAATTTAGTGACTTTAGCAGGTGAATTTCAATCTTTTATTATGACCCAAGCACCTATAATATAAAACACACAATAAGCAAAGCAAAGCACATGAGGTAGCGATAACACTTGCAAAGGAAAAGCACATTCCAGGCTAAGAAGGTAATAAAATTACATATCGCTTCTTCTCGATTAAGC